>NC_134485.1:313605674-313910674 GCF_040206685.1 Ascaphus truei
TGTTTTCGCAGCTGAGCTGTGGAACCCCTAGACAACTTTTGTTCTTCTCATTATATGGCTCATAAAACACAAAAGAAAAGTTTGAATGGGTAGTCTAACCTCGAAAGCACACTATTGTCAAGGAAATGCCATAAATTCACCCAGCTACTTCTCTCAGAATCCATTGTATGGAATCCCATTTGATAATTAAAAGAGATCGCCAGAATCTGTCAATAACCATAAGCCACAAGATAAGTACATTATATATTTACAATTTTTTTTTTTTTTTGGGGGGGGGGGGGGAAAGGGATACCAAAAAAAGGGGTGGGAATGGTGGTGGTGGTGGTGGTGGGGGGGGGGGGGAGGGGGTTGGAGAGGTACATTTCCATATTTTTTTTTTGCTGTATAGTATCCAAGATACAGTTTAAGCAACAAAACTTTGTTATAAATACTGTAACATCCTAACTCTATATTCGCTACATCCATTCCATACTTCCATTAGAGATCGCTGCTCATTCACATCCCGGTAAGTCTCCCATGGTTCCCAGATCGGTAGAAATCCGTTGTACCTGTCCTGGATCAAACTGGTAAGTTTCTCCATTGTCATTATATAGTTTAGCTTATTTTTGGCAGCTGTTATTGTCGGGGGGTCATTCTGCTTCCAATGTCTGGCTATAATTGCCTTGGTCGAGGATAAAATATGTATTACCAGCTTGTCCATATTCCTCTCTATGTCCTTCACTGGTCTCAAAATTAATAGCGTTTCTATATTCCATGGGTAGTCTAGTCCTGTGACTCCTTATTAGCTTCCTCATTTTTCCCCCCAAAATAGTTTTTTTGGGGGCAAGTACATCAAATATGTTTCAATGTACCTATTTGGCCGCAATTTTAACAAGCCCAAGGGGTAGGTGGTTGGGAAAAATGAGTGAAGCCTGGCCGGTGTGTAATACCACCTGTATAGGATTTTCAGATTCATTTCATGGATTGCCAAGCATCTAGATGACCTGGCTGATCTCTCATAAATGTCTGCCCACTCCTCACTATCTAACGGTCGCCCGATATCATTTTACCAGTCAAGAATATTTTTATTCGGTTGATCACTGGTTTGAGTGATCAGGGCTTGATACAGTTGTGCTATTGTCTCTTTTACGATATCGCCTGGCTAGATAGAGATTCTCAAAAGTAGATAATGCCCTAAAAATATCTTGTTTTGGTTCAATTGAAGCGACAGTGTCTCAACTGAAAATATTGATGCATATTTGGCAAATCAAACTCTTCTCTAACTTCTTGGAACGTCTTGATTCTATCAGTTTTTAGAATATCTCTTAGTTGTCCTAGTCCCTTTTCTCTCTATATCTTATACACCTTTGGCTGAAGGGCTGGTGTGAACCGGGGGTTAGCCGTGATTTGTGTCATGGGTGAGGGGATTGATGAGATAGCCTTGACTCTACAGTTCTTGTCCCGTATATTTAAAGAGTGCGATATTATTGGTTGGATCTTGATTAGATCGGGCCGGAGCTCTTTTTTTTTTTTAACAACAGTAGTGTTGCCATATCTGGTATCTGGATCTCAGCCCTTTCTATGTCCACCCATGGATTTATACCCTCCTCTAGTGACCAATATATTAGTGGACTTAATCTAGTGGCTTCGTAATATTTTGTCAAATCTGGTTGGGACAATCGCCCCAGTGTTGTTGGCAGTACCATTAGTTTTTTCTTTATTCTTGGTTTTTCTGCCATTCCCTATAAACGTATTTATTTATTTCTCTAGTTCCTTCATATCTTTTTGTGGAACTGCGACTGGTAAAATCTGGAATAAATATAACATTCTGTGTAGTAGGTTCATTTTTATTGAACTTACTCTTTCTGACCATGAAATTTGGTATCGGCTCCAGACTTTTAAACCCTTTTTCAATTCTTTAATAAGTCCGGTGTAGTTGGCTCAGTAGAGTCCCTCGTAAGTTCCTGTAATAAATACCCCCAGGTATTTAATTTGATCTGAATTCCATTTAATGGGAAACATTTTTTTCATATACAATATATCTGCTGTGGAGATGTGTAAGCTTAAAGCCTCTGACTTGGTATGATTTCTTTTAAAATGTGACAGTTTACCAAACTCTTCGACTGTGTTGAACAGGCACCGTAGTGATATTTTTGGATTAGTGAGTCTGTGCAGAACATCATCTGCGAACAAAGAAACCTTGAACTCTTTGTCGCCAATTGTTACACCTTTTATCTCGGGGTTTAGTCTGATTTTGAATGCTAGGGCTTCAATACAGAGGGCAAACAGTAAGGGGGATAAAGAGCACCCCTGACGAGTGCCGTTTGTTATTTGAAAAGGTGCCGATGTATAGCCTGAGGTGCGCACTGTAACCGTCGGGTTCGAGTATAAAGCCTGCACTCCTATGATAAAACACATTTAGCCGCCGTCAGAATAAATATCAGACGTCTCATAGAAGGTCCAGTATCTTCAAATGGAACTGGCATAGCCACAAAAAAATCGAGGGGTCCAAGGGGATAGGTAGGTCAGTTATATCTTTAATAACAGTTTGGATGATCAGCCAGTAATGCTGTATCGCCAAATATGCACCATATCACCTCTTTGCCCACATCCCCTCTAACACAGATCAGACACCAGAGGGTAGATTTGTTTCAATTGGCTTGGAGTGAGGTACCAATAAAATAAAATCTTATAAATGTTTTCTTTAATTAACTCCCAAATATCCTCCCAATCATCTGTCGAGTTCTATATTTAAATCAGCCGCCTATTTGAGCACATAGTCATGGTCAGGTGAGTTCATGTGGTAATTTTAAATGGTGGCTTGCATGAGTGTAAGTAGGTCCCTCTCCAGGCACGGGCCGCACTTCAGAAAATGTTTAGTTTATTGGGTAACAGTTTAGTTTATTGGGTAACCACAGCTCTGGTGCCATTGTCAGAATGGGTCTGAGCATGAATTCTTTCTGTTCCCTTCAGATCTGTTGTTTTGAGTTGTAAGTGGGATGTAGTACATATAGGCTCCTGCTGATCTCCCCAGTCCCCTGTATCTCCCCTCAGTTAGTCACACCACAGATCACTCTTCTCTGTATTAGGGGTCTCAGTCTCCAGGTCGGTCAGCAGTTGCCAGGGAAGTACACTCTCCCCCTCAAAATGCCTCCCTGGGATGCTTGTGGGCCCCACTGGCTATGTGCTGATCTCAGGGCCTCTGTCTCTCCTCACCACAGGCCTTCAGCGGCCATCACACTGGGCTGGCTCTCCAGCCAGGGCCTACCCCATCTCTCCTCCTTACCCCCTTCCACAGCTGTCTGGGGTGATTTGCAGCCCCCGCTCCCGGATCGGGTTCAGCTTGTCAGCAGGGGGCCGATCCCGCCGCCTCCATTGTTCCGCTCCGGCTTCCACTCCTCGCCCTCTTACAAGCAGGCACGTGTCGGCGCCATCTTGAAATTTCTGGTCCCGGCTCCCCGTGAGAGCGAGTAAATCGGGTAATTGCTCTCTTTATCGATTTTCCTTTTATCACCCTGGTAGTCCGTGCCGACCGGGTCGCCCTCCGCTATACGTGCGGCTGTTTCCCCTGTATATTATGGTCAATTAGTGCACTGTTTATTGCTTTCGTGCCCGACGCTCTGGATCCACATGTCGACTCTGCTCAGTAGTTGGCCACGCCCCCATTTACAAATATTTTTAACGAATGTTGAGATGTGCAGTCTAGAGTTAGAAACAGTTACAAAGATTTAGCTTCTTTTTATTTACTATTTATTTATAAAAATGTTTTACCAGGAAGTAATACATTGAGAGCTACCTCTCGTTTTCAAGTATGTCCTGGGCAACAGGAAGGACATACAATACATTGAAAAGCACAGATTGAGTTCCATATGGGGTTATACATATTCAAAATAATTCACTTACAAATCGTAATTACATTTTAATCAATGTAACATTTTACTTCATATATACTCGTTTTCAGGTGTGTAGTCAGCTGACTCAGGTATTATGATGGTACATCCTGACTGTGTTTAATAGTTGGATATTATATTAGCTTTGTACTTGAGCGCCTGTATAGATGGAATGTGTATATATTGTCTATGTGTATGTGGGATTTTTGTGAATGTCATTACGGTTCTGATGAAGGTGGCTGCAATCACCAAAATCATGGACTTTTAAATGAATTAATATACCATGAATTGAGTTATAAAGGCATTCTGGTGGGGTTGGTGCTTTCTCCTGTTTCCCATTGGTTGGAGCACATTTTATAACAGGAGGAAGATCTCAAGAGGTAAGATACAACCCAGACAACCAATTTACTAATGTGTAGTGAAAACAAAAGACATACATTTTGATGCCTCTCAAAGTCAATTCACGGTACTTCACTTCAAATAAAAAAAATGATAAAGCTACTTTGTTTCTTCTCAATTTTAAGCTATAGTACTACAGATATATTTACTTATAAATGTGAAGTATTTCTGTTTGTAAGCAAATAAAGGCATATTTATTGATCTGGGGGGATAGCATTTTTAGCAGTGCATTGGTTTCATGTGGCTTTCAAACGTACTAAACGTTTATTGTATGGATTCCTTATTACTAGGCACTTAGTTTACTTAATGGTCGCTCATTTTGCTGTGAATATGTTGCACAGTATGTATTAAGTAATAAAGAGAAACTGGGGGACTTGATGTCTTGTATTTTCTTTAACTGTGCATGCAATGTCTTGTATATAATGTATACCCTGCTCATTATGTAACTGTATTTGTAACCATGTATTATTTGTCTTAACTCTGTGCCCAGGACATACTTGAAAACGAGAGGTAACTCTCAATGCATTACTTCCTGATAAAATATTTTATAAAAATAAATAAATGTCAGCATTGGTCTATGCAGAACCATCTGGGTAAATGAGAAGCACTAAACTAAAGCAGATGGACCCTTTTAATACCTGAGCTAATTTGTGATTATATATGCAAATACAAATACCACCTGTGAGCACAGTCACATGTTTCCCACAAGTCTGAAACCCTGCCTTTCCCCATTATATCTTAGAATACAATACTTCCACTGCAGCCAAGGATTCTGGGTAATGACTTGCAAATGAGCATACAGTGTATCATGACGAAGTTGAGACATTAGGGGGTCTGGCATAACAACATAACAGCATTTAGGATGAAGCCATTTTGTGTGAATATTTCAATCCGCCATCTTGTCTTGTCTTTGTGAGTCTAATTTCTGTGTTTCATTTCTGTATAAACAAATGTGTGAAGCAGAGAAAGGAATGTTTTCGCTCTTATTGACTCTTCCTCATCCAATCAGCTTCAAATTGAAAGTGTAAACAGGCTAAAAGTTATGAGAACCCATGAGATAAGTTTAGATTCTTGCAGTAGAATTTATTCTCATAACATATTGCTAGGCGACAGAATAGGCACATCCCATTTAACCCCAGAATGGTTTCTAGCTGACAGGTAGTTATACAATATTGTTATGTATTACAAAATGACATCAACTTTAATATTGTTATGTATTACAAAATGAGGTAATGTTTAGTGACGTGCAAGCCCCCCATAAAGGGGTGGAGCTTTAGGATTTAGGGTATAAATATATGGCATATCGTGTTATTATTTAGAGAGCTTTTGTTTTGAAGCTGTCTCCGTTGTGCACTTGACTTGAATAAATTCACGTGTTATTCTGTTTCAAAATAACCTCATACTGTGTTTTTTATTTACGCTTTCCACAGATGGCGCAATCCGAAGTAGGGACTCAATATCATCGGAATCGAGCACCCGGATGAATCACTCCTCCATCACTCAAACCTGAGCTCACATATGAATCAAGGTAAGGCTACCTGCATTTTTTAGACAAACAGCCTGATTAAATAGTTTTGAGTGGTGCGGGGAGCTGATTTTTGGACGGTGTCTTATCTGATGTGACGAATAAGAATCCCTAGCAGTTTCACGTGAATTTATTATTCTCTGTTCCTGTATTCATTTTAAAGTGTAAGAGTTGTTAAGAGTTGTTAGGGGCTAAGGTAAGAGTCCCGTTAAAGGTTTTGGTGTTTTGGTGATGAAAGTGAGTGTTTTTGTGCTTAAAGGGATTGTTTTCAGACCGTCCTGGGTTGTGATAAATATTTTTGTTGTCGGAGCAGGACGGGTCCCTGATTGTACATTTGCTCTGTTTTGTCATTTACATACCAAGTGAGTTCATGGATATCTGGTTAGAAGGTCTTATCTGTATCCATGTTATAAAAGTATAAGGTTTATCAGGACTGGGTTGGACCCGCTGAAGTGATTCAAGTTTTTCTTTGGTATAGTTATAATGAGAAAATGTGATTGGGGAACAGTCTCGTGACATGTCCTTATCTGCATATTTACACTATTCAGAACAATAACATGCCAAAAGAGTTGTACGTAATCAGCTTGCGTTGATTATTGTAACGCTAAATTGTACAGGTCAATTAACAGTTGATTGCTGTAGCCGAAGTATTGTACAGGTCAATTAAATTTGATTTCTGTAACAGAAGAAGTATTGTACAGGTCAATTAAATTTGATTTCTGTAACAGGGGAATAATGGGAAACCAAAAATTCTCAAAGGATTGTGTGTCTGCAGACGAAAATAATAAAGAATGAATACAGAGAACGAAAAGAGACAATATAAATATTTTGTTGGCCAGTGAATGGCACTGTTTTTGTTTGTACTATTATCAACTAATTGCGCAGATGTTTAAACGAAAGAGGGGTCTTTTTCTGTGGGATTGATAAGCTCAGGGAGCGCCGTCTCGTGTGTTTTTGAATCCCACAGGGAAACATACCTTACGTTAATATGGGTCAAAAGAATTATGTTGAGGGACAGAAGGGTCCCGCTGTATTCATTTTTACCATTGCCAGGACAGAAGTTAATATAATAACAAGTGAAAAAGAAAGTGAATAGGAAAGAAATAGCAAGTGAATTTGCCGATAGATAATTAAGGCATATGTGGTGTTGAGGAAGTAGATATTGAGGGTTATTTTTATGACAGGTTTATATGCTGAAATTGGGATACAATTAGAGACTGTGTGTATATTGTTTGGAAGGGACAGAAAGTGTTTGGAAGGGACAGAAAGTGTTATAAGTGTAAAAAGGTAGGACATGTTGCCAGTAATTGCAGAGCAGCCCTAAGAGAGAGAGTAGAAGAAAAAGAATGGAATTGAAAAGATTTGTTCGTACTGGCCACACGAATAGGTTTTTTGAACCAGAAAATATTCTTTTTCCTTCTGTTCTAATGGCAACTAGAAAGAGAATAAAAGCAGGTTATTTATATGAGAAGCTGATTCGCTGTGTAGGAGAGAAGTTTGTGTCTATGTTCTTTGGGTGTCTGTATTGTGTGTGTTCTGTATTGTGTGTAACCAGTAAAAACACATGGAATATTTTGTGTTTAAAAATATGGGTAAAAGCTCATAAGCATTGTTTGAAGTATATATTGTATAGTATGTTTTCATGTATAGAACGCCATTAATAGGCTCAGTGCTTCAAAGGAGTGATGCATGTCGAAATCATATAGTTATCAAATGGTAAAGGTAAGAGGTCATAAAATAAGTGATCCAGACATAAAAGTAAAAGTTGAGCAAAGAGAAGTCACTGCTCTGAGGAGCTTACAATCTACTTGGTAGGTAGGGAGAGCATACAGAAACAGTAGGACTTGATTAGAAGCCAGGAGAGGAATTTCAGGAGGGGAAACGCAGAATCAGAGTTTAAAGAGTAGAGTGATTCTCGCAGCAACGTTTGGGATAGATAGTAGGGAAGACAGGTGAAAGTCAGGAAGCTGGGATAGCAGGGGATTACAGTAATCAAGAGGGGGGAGAATGAGGGTCTGAATCAGAGTTTTTAATAGTTGAGCAACAGAGGAACAGGTGTATCTTTGTGATATTGTGGAGGAAAAAGCGACAGTGATAGAAATGTTTTGAATGAAAGAGGAGAATATGAGAGAGGAGTTGGGAGTGACCCCTAAGCAGCGTGCTTGAGCTACTGGATGGAAGATTCAAGAGTAATGTGGAAGGAGATAATAGGGTCAGGTTTGGGAGGAAGTATGAGGAACTCTGTTTTTGCCATGTTAAATTTAAGGCGAAAGAGGGTCTTCCAGGATGAGATAACAGAGAGACATTCAGAAACGTAGGTTTGTATGGCAGGTGTAAGGTCAGGGATTGAAAAGTAAATGGTGGTGTTGTCAGCATAGAGGTGATATTTAAACCTAAGAGATGTTATTAGGTCACCTAGAGAGAGTGTGTACAGAGAAAACAGAAGAGTGTGGTCCACAGAGGCAAATGCTTCAGAGAGGTGGAGTAATAGGAGCAGAGTGTGATGACCTCTGTCTTGGGCAGCATGTAGTTCATGAGTTATTTTAGTGAGAATTGTCTCCGTGGAGGGAGCAGTGCAGAAGTCAGATTGTAGAGGGTTAAGGAGAGAATGGGTGTGATAAAATGGAGCAAACAGGAGAATGCAAGACAAGTTCAGTAGTTAGAAAGAGAGGTAGGGTCAAGCTTGCTATTTTTGAGTCATGGTATAACTATTACATGTTTGAAGGAGAATGGAAATGTAGCAGATTAGAGGGAGAAGAGGAGATCAACAGTGATGGTGACACTCTTTTGAGACAGTGGAAAAAGAGTCAAGGAAAGCAGGTAGAGAGTTGGAAGCAAAGTAGGATAGGAGGAAGAAGAGGGAATGTTCTGGTGTATGGATTCAACCTCTTTCTTAAAAATAGTCAGCAAAAGTCCTGAGGTGAGATGAAGGAAGAATTTGTGTGGGGTAGACTTATGAGTGTTGATTAATGGAAAGAAATAGGTTTGTGTAGCTTGAGAAAGGACAGAATTGCAACAGGATAGCATAAATTTGTAGTGAATTAAATCAGTGAAACTATGAAAGTTCATACAGAAGGCATTAAAGAGAACTGAGTGGAGGGAGATAGCATGAGCGTGTGGCGTTATTTGTGTGTTAAGAAGTTATATGAACCTCAGCTATATAAAAGCCCGTTGGTTAATTTGTGAAAGGTCATATTTTTTATTTTTGAGAGGCCATATTTTTATTTTTGAGAGGCCATACATTTTTTTCGGTTTTATTGCTGTGTAGAGAGCTCCATTTTTAACTTTCAGCTGAAGTTTCAATCCAGTAATTAATATTTAGAAGACGGAGAAACTGTTTTGTTATCTGTTTTGCACTTTCAAGGTCTTTTTTGGCGAAACGCCCGGGCTGGCAAATTGCCCAAGATAAACAAGCTCTGAAATTTTTCTCTGAGTGTCTTTAAAAAAAATAAAAAAAAATAACGCTGTCAGTGTGTACGGCACTGTGCAAAGAGCTTATATTACAAGAAATTTAGTGTGAAGTCCTATACAAAATCATTTGACTATTATCTGAATATGTGATATATTTTATAATTTTTAACCATTTATTTTTTCATAGGTGTTCTATTTTATTATAAGAAGTAGTTATTGTTAAAATATTTTTAGAATGTTTTGCCAAAGTGGTGCATTTGGAGTCACCTCTCGTTTTTGGATATGTTCTAGGTATAGAGTTAAAGGACAGGTGATACATATTTACAAATACAGTTACATAAGTGAGCAGGGTATATATTATATGCAAGGCATTTCACATTTTAGCAGAATAGTTACAATGGAGTGTTTGGGGTGGAGGCCTGACTGGAATTGGCTAGGGGTATTTGTCTTAGTATAGTAATTGTTTAATTGGGAGTGAACACATTTTTGTCCATGACTTTGGATAGTAGTGTATTGCAATGTATGACTTTATATATATAGCGTCAAAAATGTTCTCAGCACTTCATAAAGAATACAGTAGAGGGAATTATGATAGAATAGTAAGTGCAGCAAAATCAGACAATAGGAAAGGAAATCCCTGCCCTTAAGAGCTTACAATCTAAGGTTTAAGGGAAATTTACAGAGATAGCAGGTGAGGGAATAAGTGCATTAGATGGCAGTGCTTGGCCACAATGGGTGTGGTAGGAGTGACTGTGTGTGAAATAATAGCCATGAGTGCAGGCTATTGGGATGTTTAATTTGTGGGGCAAGTTTTAATGTTAGTTAGTATTTTATGAAAAGGTTGATACCATTTGCATCGGAGGAGACGATAGTGAGGCATGAATGAGAGCAAGTGTGTATTGGGAAAAGAGATATTGGTCTGTAGTTTGAGACAGTGTTTTTGTCCCCACTTTTGAAGATTGGGACAGCTCTGGTAGTTTTCCAGGTCTTAGGGATATGGCCTGCAGACAGGATAGAGTTGATCATGGAAGCAATTGGTTTGACAATGGCTGAGGCCCAAAGTCTCAGGAACTTAGATTGTAGTACAGTGAAGTCCACATTAGCTGCTTAGTTTTAAATATGAGGAGCATTAATAGGAGATACCTCTGTCTATATACGGATGTTAAGACAGTAATCAGTAGTTCAAAGGAACAAATTAAGGACCATCTATTGGTAATAAAACAATTAATAAGTATTGTATGCCACTAATATATTTTTTGAGTCTCTCTAGGCATAAGGTATGATAAAAGTGCACCTACACGAGACGAAGTTAAAGGTCAAGTAGTTCCTAAACAAGCATGCTCTTCATCCCAGATGAAAGGGCCCGTACTAACCACCAATACAGCAATTAAAGTGGCAGAGTTCTTTCCCTGGACCCAAAGTACAGTAAAGCTCGTTCCAGCTCCACCAAAGACCAAAGTCACCTAAAGCACAGCCGCATCAAGTTAACGTTTTGACGAGACAAACTTTGACCGTTAACCAACGAGGAAAATAAGATACCAGGCAGAGGCCTGGTCTTATCAGGAACATTTCATTTTTTCAAAGACTCAAAACATTCTATTTTTTAGAGACTCAATATTCCTGATTTCTATCAGAACATTTCATTTTTCAGAGACTCAATATTTTTATTCTTTAGAGTATGTTTAAGTTAGAAATTTAAGGTGTATGTAGAAATGAGCCTTGATGGGAGGATTGGTTTCCTGGACGCGTGGCTTGTGAAAGCTCTTGTATGTGTTTTGGCAGTACTCTTCACTCTCTATGTATGTGTCATATGCAGCAAAACTTTGATCCAGAAGTGTGTTGCACCTCCACCGAGAGGAGGGGGTCACCCAGGGTGTGTGTCAGCCACAAGGATAGGATCATAAGTCAGCCATGTTGACCATCGCAGACATTGTCTGTTCTGATATTCTGAGTGAATGATGTATACAATGCGTGCAGGGGTGAGGATCATGCATTTCGCTTCCACAGATACCAAACCCCTTCAATTCTCAGTAATAGCTGAAAGTATATGATGATAGAGATAGATGCAATTTCCTTTATCTAGCAACTGCATATCCAAAGAAAGGTTGCTTGCATAAAATAAGGTTTTTAGTATTATGTGTATAATTTCTGTATTTTCCAATTTTTTAAGGGAACCTCTTTAAAGGGTGTATCACACACTAGGAACAAGAATCAATTTATGGGTCAAGTGTCTCCACCAACCAATGAAACCTGTGTAAAAATGTATGTTCAGTCAGATAACAATTTACAGGAAGGATGTGGCCTTAATTTTGCAGTTTTTAATTTCATCATTAAACCAAGAACAGGTTTAGATCAGGCTTATGGCCTTACAAAATAGAATGGTTTTAGATTATATTTTAGCATCAAAAGGAGGTGTATATGCCCTAATTAAAGAACAATGTTGTGTTTTCATCCAAGATCAGAGTGGCAAGGTACAGCATGAGTTAGACAAGATAGGAGAAATTCAAGAAAGACTTAGGAAGGAAGGTGACACAGACTGGGACCCTTTGGGGCTGACTGGATTGATAGGATCACTAGGAGCGAAATTTTTGAATGTGTATGATTGTGATACTCGTTGTCTTCTATGTTTGTGTTACGTTTGTCAAAGGCATGATCCACAAATATGCAACCCCCTCTGCAGACATGATGCCATTGTTTGCAGAACCAATCTACAGCAGTCCCTTGAAGACAGAAGATGCCAAGTACAATGTTCTAACTCCGGAAAAGAATTTGGCTATAACGCCATACTACGAGACTATGACTACATTTGGCAGGCACCCTCGTGCACTGTCCTACACCCTCAAGCAACATTATGAAATGATGGAGCACCCTTGTGCCTCCCAACGTGTTTCTGGACTAACATCATACCAATAATTCTCAAAAAACAATGTTTTAAAGAATCAGAGGAGGGACTGACGAAGTTGAGACATTAGGGGGTCTGGCATAACAACATAACAGCATTTAGGATGAAGCCATTTTGTGTGAATATTTCAATCCGCCATCTTGTCTTGTCTTTGTGAGTCTAATTTCTGTGTTTCATTTCTGTATAAACAAATGTGTGAAGCATAGAAAGGAATGTTTTCGCTCTTATTGACTCTTCCTCATCCAATCAGCTTCAAATTGAAAGTGTAAACAGGCTAAAAGTTATGAGAACCCATGAGATAAGTTTAGATTCTTGCAGTAGAATTTATTCTCATAACATATTGCTAGGCGACAGAATAGGCACATCCCATTTAACCCCAGAATGGTTTCTAGCTGACAGGTAGTTATACAATATTGTTATGTATTACAAAATGACATCAACTTTAATATTGTTATGTATTACAAAATGAGGTAATGTTTAGTGACGTGCAAGGCCCCCATAAAGGGGTGGAGCTTTAGGATTTAGGGTATAAATATATGGCATATCGTGTTATTATTTAGAGAGCTTTTGTTTTGAAGCTGTCTCCGTTGTGCACTTGACTTGAATAAATTCACGTGTTATTCTGTTTCAAAATAACCTCATACTGTGTTTTTTATTTACGCTTTCCACAATCACCTTTTGCTTCTTGTGCATTTTATCATGGATCCCTATAAGCGTACAGTATGCCTGCTGTATTGCATCGCTTTTTCAGCACAGCCTGGGTTAAAGAAGTGCACAAAGCCAGTAAACGTACAAACATAGAGCTATTTAGACCTTTTCACCCTCATCAGTGTGAGGATGCTTATGCTGACTTTGCATTGTGAACCTGACATAAAACAAGTTAGGGTGAGTAAAAAAAAGTGACAAATATATACACACAAATGTATGGTATGCAGGCAGCACCACCACAGAAACCTGGAGTAAGAGTCTCACCGCTGCCCTGTGATTGCACTAACCCATTCCACCTAATGGTTGAGTCAAGGTGCATGTGTGGGTTGCAAAAAATACACACAGGAGGTGTCACTTCCTTAGCACACTAACTAGAGTAGAGCTATCTACAGGGCATACATAAGCATGTATATCCTGTGTTTATTTCACTTTCATCTGTCCCATTCTACTTGTCTCTTTCTCGGATTTATATCACTTCCATTTCAGTGTTGTGTATCACTATTTTTGCTTGTCTCAATAGAATACTCTATACCTCTTTCTCATTCTCTAGCCTCTCTTTTATATCGTGTAACATAGGGAAATGCACAGTTAGCAGCAATCTATCAACTCCCATTCCATTACATGGAAATGGTGGCATTATTAATTATGCTTTTACCCCCACTTGGCAGTGTGCAGAACAAGGGCCTCTGTTGCTAATCAGCTCTTTGTTATTTTCTAGTCCCTCTGGAATCTCGTGATAAAGACCTTAAAATGTGCTTCCATTGCAACTATTTCTTTGCCACTTATTTGTGACAACATCCAGGTGTATATGCCATAATTCCATTTCTTTTGCATATTTCAGTGAAATTACTTGACTATATAATTACTTGGCCCAGTCTGGGATAAGTGAAAGATCACTATCCACTTCTGAAGCCAATAACATAAGCTTCATGTGGTAAATGTTCCCATACATATTTTACGTTTTGTATTTTAGCCTGGGAAAAAATCCTCAAACGATTCACTGTGGTTATAGATTGGTTCATTGCCTGTTACAAGTAGAGCATTGTTGTTCAAATACAGCAGTACTTGTTTATTAGCCAAAACTTCTTCTATACTATGCCTTTATTATGATAGAGAGCATTCCAAGAATTCTATGGCCTCGCCTAGTCTTACTGTACACATTCATTGGACACTTCATCTAACATGACCACTTTCCATCATAACAAATTCAACTGGCAAAATTCAGATATACAGAGCAATCACTGATATCCTCGAAGACTAAAATATATAACATGTAAATGTATTTACTAGCAAGATAATGTTATTCCACTTAAAGGTCAGTCCCCTTCTTGATTTAATTCAACCAATGTTTTTGCTGATGCTATCTTTCAACTAGATGTATGCAGCTTTATTCGATACTCTTTTTTTCCAAGTACAATATTCTTTCTGTAGTACTCTATTGGTATCTGATTTTTAAATTTGTAAGATTATGACCTTGCTTAAAAAACAGAGGCCACCTCCTCCTGTAAGAGTAAAATGAATAAGGCTTTCATCATTAAATATTTATAGCTACTCAGAAAAAGGTGTTTTGATATTATTTTCCTCGCCCCAAAAATCTGAAGGGAATGCTTTTTCTAAGACGTTCTACTTATTCAGTGCATAAAATATATATTTTCTATTGTAGTAATATATATTTTCATCAGAAATATCAATTTCATTGTGAAATTATACACCTTTTTTTATTTGAAAAGGTATTACTGTTAAAACATTTTTTTTCTCTTCGTTTTGTGTTTTTAAAGTATGCAATAAACTATTTTTTCAAATACCTGGTGAGTTCCTCTTCTTTGGGGTTTGCGTCCACTACGATCCTCTTTTTCCTTTCTACTGCAATCACGCACGATTGGAGAGACGCATACGGGACACATGAACCAATCAACAGTACCAGCTGACCAAGCATACAGCCAGCAGACGAGGAAGCGGTGAGCAGGAGTGTATGCAGCTCCCCACCGGTTTTCAGTAGAGAGGTACTGGTTAAGACCTGTGATCCTAGCAATCATGGAAGGGTTATTATATCCTTGCCCTTTACAGGTTAGCTGGGTAGGTCTCCTATATAACCTTACATTATGTACTCTCTAATTCCTCTTAACGGCACCTACACTGTTTGATTCTATATTTCATTTATCCCATTCCAATATATACCCCACTATATAATTGATATCTCATAGACTCTCTACAGTGCCCTTCCTGGAGCTTATATCCAGCTCTTTTTTATTTTGCTAAAATGTATAGGACTTAAAAAATTCATTAACTATTTATAACTATTGAGGAAAAGGTGCTGTGATCTTATTTTCCTTGCCCCAAAAATCTGAAGGGAATTTACTTTCCAAAGTATTCTACTTATTCAGTGATATATATATATATATATATATATATATATATATATATATATATATATATATTTTATGCACCTTAACCCTGGCTGTGCTCAAAGCTGTGACCATGCAGCAAGCTTAAGCCTATAGGGAACCATGTTAAAAATGGTTTTTGTGGCAAAAAGTGACACTGTGTGCTCATTTGCATGTCATTTCCCAGAATCCCTTGCTGCAGTGGAAGTGCTGTATGCTGGGTGATAATGGGGAAAGGCGGGGTTGCAAACAAATAGTACAGGTAAGTATTGCGCGTACATCAAGGGAGAAAAAAAACCAGCATGTCAGGGGTTAATGTTACCCATGCGCCAACCGGATCTCCCAGCAAGATGTCGTCTGTGATGGTAAAGCAGCTTCCAGCCTCTTGACCTTACAGTCACGAAACGAAATCAGTGGATCCTGGATAGTCCCTCTCTTAGAGATGCAAGTCCCAGCAGGCTCGTAATGGACGAAGGTAATAACCGCTGTGAGGGTTAATCTCTCACGGTGGCTAGGTGCACACTCGCAGCCCTCCGATCCTCTGCTTCCGGATGGATCTCTGACGTCACTCAATGGCAACGCCGCAACTCACGTCACGATCTCCTCACCAGTTGAGGGGAATAGGCTGGCCGTAGTAGGATGAATAATTCAATAGAAATAGTGCATAAAAAGTCCTTTCCAACGCGTTTCGAAACCAAGAGGTTTCTTCAACAGGCATTAATCAGACTGCATTGCAAAAACACACACTCCCAGCTAGCTCAAACTCCCACACCCACCACATCATGAATATATATATATATATATATATATATATATATATATATATATCACACTCCCAGCTAGCTCAAACTCCCACACCCACCTCATCATGAATATATATATATATATTGTGACAAACGGCTTACTCCGGGGCTCCGTCGTTTGTCCGGGACTGTTTAGAACACGGTCTTTTAGGGTAGGTTAAATGATGAGGCGTCAAGTACTGTTCCTTTAAACAGGCTATGCCTGGTTTATTCAGTCCCAGGCACTGAGACTGCCACAGTGCATACAACAGAAAACAGATCAAAACAAAAGCTGCTCACCTGAGCGATAACTTAACTTAGATATCCCTGACTCAGGGTTGGAAGTGGCTTTTCCACTTCCAACATCAAAACACGGTACTTTTGCAGTCTTACACAAATGAACAGAAAGATTGAACCTGTTTGGGGAAGAGGCTTCTCCCCTCTGTAGTTCAGCAGCCTTCCAGCCTCCTGGCTCTTGTGGGGAGACCAGAGCAAACAGGAAATCAGTCTTTCATACCTGATTCCTAATTAGCATGACAGGTGACAGAAATCAGGCAGCAGACAAACTCTGGTCTGGATCTCTCATCCCTCAGTTCCAGCGCTTGCCAAACTGTGGGATGGAGTGTATGTATTATAAGGCTGCACTCCCAGGCCAAACAGGATAGAAACTGTCTAGTATCCTGGGAGCCCTATATACGGAATTTATTACCATCCCCTGGTTTCTGTCACATATCCTCCCCCCCAGCTCAGACCTCGAGGGATGAGCGACCATGGATATTAGGGAGTGCATCCTTGACAACCCGTCAGCATTGCCATGTTTGTGCCCTGACCTGTGTTCCACAGAAAATTTAAAGGGTTGTAGGCTTAGGAACCACCTGGTCACTCTAGCATTCTTTTCCCTGTTTTGACACATCCAGGTAAGGGGTGCATGATCTGTGACCAACCGGAATTTTCTCCCCAACAGGTAGTATTTGAGCGTCTCTACAGCCCACTTTATTGCGAGACACTCTTTCTCTACTATGGAGTAATTTTTCTCCTGGGGATTTAGTTTCCTACTTAAATAAAGGATGGGGTGCTCCTCACCTTGAGACTCCTGGGAGAGTACCGCCCCCAGCCCTACCTCAGATGCGTCGGTTTGGACTACGAACTCTTTGGAGAAGTCAGGTGTGACCAACACTGGTTGGGCACAGAGAGCTTCTTTCAGGCTTCTAAAGGCCTGTTCGGTTTCGGGGGACCACTTTACCATTAGCGGTCCTCTTGCTTTTGTGAGGTCAGTTAGTGGGGTTGCCTTAGTTGCAAAATTGGGAATAAACCTTCTATAGTACCCAATTAACCCCAAAAAGGTCCTTACTTGTTTTTTTGTAACTGGCCTTGGCCAATTTTGTATCGCCTCCACTTTGAGTGTTTGGGGTTTGAGTAAACCTCTGCCAATAGAATATCCCAGATACTTGGCCTCCTCCAGACCAATAGTGCATTTAGCGGGGTTAGCAGTTAGTCCAGCAGACCGGACTGCGTCAAGCACAGCTTGGACCTTTGGAAGGTGGGATTGCCAATCTTCACTATGGATTACCACATCATCCAGGTAGGCGGCAGCATACCGAGCATGTGGTTTTAAAATTTTATCCATCATTCTTTGGAATGTGGCGGGAGCTCCATGTAAGCCAAAAGGCAACACCTTATACTGAAAGAGGCCGTCTGGGGTTGAGAAGGCTGTCTTTTCTTTTGCCCTTTCTGTGAGGGGAACCTGCCAGTACCCTTTTGTTAGGTCTAGGGTTGTGAGATATCGGGCTTTGCCCAGTCTCTCTACAAGTTCATCTACCCTGGGCATAGGATAAGTATCAAATTTTGACACCGCGTTTAGTTTCCGGTAGTCATTACAAAACCTTGTTGTACCATCTGGCTTTGGGACTAAGACTATAGGGCTGTTCCACCCACTTTGGGATTCCTCAATTACACCTAGTTTTAGCATTTTTTTAACCTCTAAACTTATAGCCTTTCTTTTGGCCTCTGGGATTCGGTACGGTTTAAGGTTAACTCGGACCCCCGGTTCAGAGACTAGGTCATGTTCAATTACGCTAGTTCTACCTGGCCGTATAGAGAAGATTTCTTTGTTTCTTTTCACTAAATTCTGAACCTCTCGTTTCTGATGAACAGACAGGGTTTCAGCTATGCTAACCTCTGGGTCAGTTTCTTGATTCTCTGACGGACCTGGGGGTTCTAGGGTTAACAAGACTTCTCTATCTTTCCAGGGCTTGAGTAGGTTTATATGGTAAATTTGCTCAGGTTTCCTCCTACCTGGCTGTCTTACCTTATAATTTACTTCTCCCACTCTTTCCAAGACCTCATATGGCCCATGCCATTTAGCAAGGAATTTACTCTCCACGGTGGGAACCAGAACTAGTACCCTATCACCTGGAGAAAAAATTCTGACCCTAGCACCCTTATTATATGTATTCCTCTGTGCTTCTTGAGCTTTCTCCATGTGTTCCCTCACTATGGGTAGGACTGCAGCAATGCGGTCCTGCATCTGGGCAACATGCTCTATTACACTTCTGTAAGGGGTAACCTCGTGTTCCCAAGTCTCTTTGGCTATATCCAGTAAGCCCCTTGGGTGTCGGCCATACAATAGTTCAAACGGGGAGAAGCCAGTGGATGATTGGGGAACTTCCCTAATGGCAAATAACAGGTACGGTAACAAACAATCCCAGTTTTTCCCATCTTTATCAACCGCCCGCCGTAACATGCTCTTTAAGGTTTTATTGAACCTTTCCACTAAACCATCTGTTTGTGGATGATAGACTGAGGTTCTGAGATGCTTGATTTTTAGGAGTTTACATAGCTCTTTCGTTACTTGGGACATAAATGGTGTTCCCTGGTCAGATAGAATCTCTTTAGGAATCCCGACCCGGGAAAACAGAACTACTAACTCTTTTGCTATGTTTTTAGCTGAGGTGCTACGTAGGGGAACTGCCTCCGGATATCGGGTGGCATAATCTAATATTACCAATATATGCTGATGTCCCCTAGCAGACTTTATTAGGGGTCCTACTAGATCCATAGCAATCCGGTCAAATGGTACCTCTATTATGGGAAGGGGTACCAATGGGCTGCGGTACGCCTTGAACGGGGCGGTGATCTGACATTCTGGGCATGAGGAACAATAATTCGTAATTTCTGCCAGAACCCCAGGCCAATAGAAGCTTCGGAGAACCTTTTCTTTTGTCTTTTCCACCCCTAGGTGTCCCCCCAATGGATGACTATGTGCGAGGTGTAATACTACATTACGGAATGTCCGTGGTACCAACAATTGTTTAGTTGTAACTGATTTCCTTTTATCAACCCGATATACTAGGTCGTTCTCTACCTCGAAGTAGGGGTAAGCAAGTGACCTATCTGGTTGGCCAGGAGTACTATTCTGGTCCCGTATATTTCCCCTTGCTACCGCTAATGTGGGGTCCTCCCACTGGGCCTTCTTAAAACTCCCAGGACTGACCTCTAGGTCAGCGAGGGTCTTATCCGGTTCTGGGGTGGTAAGTGTCTGCTCAACATCTTGATTTGGGGTATTCCCTACCAAAGTAGTGATGGGGAAGGGAATTTTACAGCACTCCTCCTTTTCCCCCTTCTTATTTGGGCCCTCGTCAACCTCCATTTCTGAAAAAGGGAAAGGATTTGTTTCTTCTAATACTTCGTTATGGTCCGCTATTGAACTCTGGGCGCTATTCTGAGCGGGGGACCACATTTTTAGAAAATGGGGAAAGTCGGTCCCTATTAACACATCATGTGCCAGTTTGGGTACAATACCCACCTTGAAATCTAAAGAACCAAACTCTGTTTCAAAAAAAACATCAACAGTGGAATATTCATGATTATCCCCATGTATACAACAAATTGCCACTCTTTGTGAACTGTTTCCCTGTTTCTTCTTAATGGGCAAGAGGTATTCGGACACTAGTGTGACCATGCTCCCAGAGTCAAGAAGTGCCCGAACCCTCTTACCATTAACCTTTACAAATGCCCACAGATGGTTATTCAAGGGGTCCTCTGGGCTAGGGCCCATACATTGGGACAACAGCGAATAAGGTTCCACGCTGTTGCATTGCATGGGCTCATCATTTAGTGGGCAGATTTTTGCTGTGTGGCCCCTCTCATGACAATTTACACATTTAGGTACATAGTCTGTGTCCCACTTAGAGCCTTTTCCCGGCTCCCCATGTTGGCTATTGCCCTTAGTGTGCGAACCACTGTTGCTGGTGCTGCGTGAAGGTGGTCGCCGCTCTTCAGCGCCCCTTAACCCCGGTACCCTTTTACCGTCTCTGGAAGAGTCCTGGAACCTCGGGTAGTGGGGTTGCTCCACGACTGTGGGTTGCGGGTGCTCTTCTGCTGCATTGTACCTTTCTACGAGGGCCACAAGCTCATCCGCATTGTGGGGGTCACTCCGACTGACCCAACGGCGTAAGGCAGAGGGAAGTTTCCTCAAGAACTGGTCCATGACCAACCGTTCCACGATGTGGCTGGCTGAGTTGATCTCGGGTTGTAGCCACTTCCGGGCGAGGTGGATGAGGTCATACATCTGGCTTCGGGTGGCTTTATCCATCGTGAAGGACCATGCGTGAAACCTTTGGGCGCGAACAGCCGTGGTTACGCCGAGGCGGGCGAGGATCTCGAACTTCAATTTTGCATAGACGTTAGCTTCGGCTGGCTCTAGATCAAAGTAAGCCTTCTGGGGTTCGCCGCTTAGGAAGGGTGCGATTAGACCAGCCCACTCAGCTTCTGGCCATCCCTCTCTCTGTGCCGTGCGTTCAAACGTGAGAAGATAGGCTTCCACATCATCCGAGGGTCCCATCTTCTGAAGGTAGTGGCTTGCCCTGGTCATTTTCGGTACTGGGGCTGCCGCTGCCAGTGGAAGGTTACTGATAGTCCCCCTCAGGATCTCGAGTTCCTGCTGTAAGCCCTGAGCGAACCGCTGTTGCTCCTCTCTCAGCAAGCGGTTTGTCTCTTGCTGGTTTGCATTCGCGTTTTGCAGGGCTTCATTCGTCTGTTGCTGGTTTGCATTCGCCTGTTGCTGGTTGGCATTCGCCTGTTGCTGGTTGGCATTAATCTCTTGCTGGGCTATTAGCAGCTGTTGCTGGGCTGCATTCGTCTGCTGCTGGTTTGCATTAGTTTCTTGCTGGGCTATTAACAGCTGTTGCTGGGTTTCATTCGCGTCTTTCTGGGCAGCGACATTGCGTACCAGCGCACCCACCACGTCTTCCATCTTGTTTGCAGAGGATGAAAAATTTTTTTTTTTTTTTTTTTTTCCAAAGTTCTTCAACCCGCAGACCCCCTAGTGCTCTGCCCGCATTCTCCACCATATGTGACAAACGGCTTACTCCGGGGCTCCGTCGTTTGTCCGGGACTGTTTAGAACACGGTCTTTTAGGGTAGGTTAAATGATGAGGCGTCAAGTACTGTTCCTTTAAACAGGCTATGCCTGGTTTATTCAGTCCCAGGCACTGAGACTGCCACAGTGCATACAACAGAAAACAGATCAAAACAAAAGCTGCTCACCTGAGCGATAACTTAACTTAGATATCCCTGACTCAGGGTTGGAAGTGGCTTTTCCACTTCCAACATCAAAACACGGTACTTTTGCAGTCTTACACAAATGAACAGAAAGATTGAACCTGTTTGGGGAAGAGGCTTCTCCCCTCTGTAGTTCAGCAGCCTTCCAGCCTCCTGGCTCTTGTGGGGAGACCAGAGCAAACAGGAAATCAGTCTTTCATACCTGATTCCTAATTAGCATGACAGGTGACAGAAATCAGGCAGCAGACAAACTCTGGTCTGGATCTCTCATCCCTCAGTTCCAGCGCTTGCCAAACTGTGGGATGGAGTGTATGTATTATAAGGCTGCACTCCCAGGCCAAACAGGATAGAAACTGTCTAGTATCCTGGGAGCCCTATATACGGAATTTATTACCATCCCCTGGTTTCTGTCACAATATATATATATATATATATATATATATATAACACACACACTCCCAGCTAGCTCAAACTCCCACACCCACCTCATCATGAATATATAAATATAACACACACTCCCAGCTAGCTCAAACTCCCACACCGACCTCATCATGAATATATATATATAACACACACTGCCAGCTAGCTCAAACTCCCACACCCACCTCATCATGAATATATATATAACACACACTCCCAGCTAGCTCAAACTCCCACACCCACCACATCATAAATATATATTTATGTCAAAAAGAGTGCTACAGGGCGTGGCAAATGTATACAACAAGAGACAGGGGTGCCCAATGCTACATCCAATTGACAAAACAGATAAAGTAATAAGTATAACGATTAAATACTTCAATAATAATAATATTTACTTGGTTATTTAGTTAAACCCAGAGCTCACTCCTCACTTTTTTAATTTGGGAGGTCTTTTTACTTTGCTGCAAAGAACATGATCTACTATGGTTGCTTCCCCTCACACAGAGGGAAGGGTTAACAGTGTAGTGTAGGACCTGCGTTAATTTGGTTATACCTTGACATTGGTATGCAGGCTTATGACGCTTTGGCCAAAGGGTTTAACTAAATAACCAAGTAATTCTTATTATTGAAGTATTTAAACTTTATACTTATTACTTTATATGTTTTGTCAATTGGATGTAGCATTGGGCACCCCTGTCTTACTCAGGCCATCACACTGACAACCGTGTGGAGCTGAACACGCAGCATAGCCCAGGACACAGCCCCAGCGCGCGGGGCTTGTTTCTAGAGACTGAAATCACCCCCTTTTCATCCCATCTGTTGCCTCACCATAGAAGTTACGATCGTGATCAGGACCATTAAAGTTTTTATTCATGTAAGTGTATACTACTAATTTTATTTGTCTGTAATACACATTATATCTCAATCTTGGTGCGCTTTTGTGTTTTTCTCTTTTTCTTGACCCCTGTCTTACTGTACATTGCAAAAACACAATATTTGATACATACAGTTTCTGGAGTCATGGCTGCAATTGTTGCTCTATTGATGCACAGACACTACCTGACAATGCTTGATATTCTTTAGAATAGTCCAAGACTCCAGAGAAGTGAAACAATTTATGATAATTATTCAAATGTTTCCCTCTATTTCAGTTTTCTTTTTCTCTCTGGCTGCGGGCAGCTTGTTTCCTCAGTCATTCTACTGCACAGCTTCCTTCTGCTAGACTCGGTTGTGGCAGAACGAGAGGTTAGTCCCCCAAAAATCCATTTTTTAAGGCTGTGCGATGATGCAATGAAGCACTATGCAGACGTAATTACAGTATTATGCCCATTTGACTACAAAAGATGTCAAAATTATTCCTAGCCAATTGAGCTAATGTAAGATCCCATTGTGTTATTTTAAGACCTGTTGCTAATGTCATTTTAGTGCCTAAGTCTAAATTGTGTCATTATTCCAGAAAAAGGGATGGCGCCATGCTAAACGTTAAACATCACTGCTATTTTTGCTGTTTCGTCAAAACTCGAAATCACGTCCATAATACACAAAAAAAAACAATATAAAGAAATATGATTCAAAATTAGGATACGTATATTATAGAAGAGAAAACCTTTGGGAGAATGGCGTTCCTGCACCAAAGAGCTTACAATATAAGTACAAGTACTGTAGTTGTAAGAGTTTATGAGTAATTATTAGTGCAATACTCAACCAGCCCCTTGTATATTTGTAGATGGACTTACTGCAGTTAGGCTTTAGGATCAATTTAATTAGCTATTATGCAACATTTAACACATAAACAAACATTGCAAAGAGAAACGCTTTCAATTTCTTACAACTCCAATTCTGTTTATATTGCTAAAATGGATTGTACCTTTATAAAATGATTGCTTTATCAACCTACAGTAAATGTTCATATGTTTTTTGACCATCATCGTTGATCACATTAAAATGCATTATTCTACATACTCATTAACACCACTTCTCTACCATCGTTACTTAATTCTCACATCTACTAATCTGTGCTCTTTTTATTTTCACTTTTTATAGCCTTGCAAATAGGAAACTAATATGAAACATGCAAACACTGTATTGATTTTAGGGGGGGTGAGGCCAAATGAAAGCTGACAGAGACCAAAGAGGTGTACTTGAGTACTGCTTTAGAATTGCAGCACTAATCATCTGCAAGCTGCAGAATTGGGGTTTGTGACAGCAGTGCATGTTGTAGATTGCTGTTGAGCACTGCAATTATGCAGCTGCATCTAACTAGAGTTGACCCCCCCCCCCCCACATTCAGTATAGTGAGCAGTGGGTTGCTGCACAGTTACAAAAATGTCTATACATTTGGGATTCCAGGTATCATTTCCTCATAAACTCTCCAAAAGTAGTAGTTTGCTGTTGGACTTCAGTGATGTGATATAAGAACTCTTCAGAAGGAGAGATCTACAATTACTTAATGACCTTTCTTAAGCGTGTCTGTACATTTACCCTTTAGATACCTGACCTTCAACCTGAACACTTTTATTAGATTCATATAACTGATGTTGACAGTTTCTCTAATTGATTGTGGGACTCAATACAATGCTACATGAGAATTATATGACCCTCACTTAAGCATGGGCCAAAATACACAAGACAAACTGTCCAGACTAAGCCCACTAATGAAAGCCCCACTAAAATGTTTACGTTTAACAGTCCTTCACTCTTTAAGAGACTACCGTATTTATAGTGCTTTCATGCATGAAAGAGCCATTCAAGCACACAAAGCATTACCTTTCAAGTACCAGTCACTGCTGTATCAGATTGCTATGTCTGGCTGAGACATTGTAATTGGGATGTAATAGCTGGGTCTTTTAACTGGTGCCAGAGTAACCAAGCCACTCAGGCTGGTCAGGATCATGTAGTTGGTCAGTATATACTGAAAAGAGCTGGGATCTCTGCTTACAGTACTTTATTTCATGAATCTCATCAACAGTTTAGTTCAGTGGCTTGTAGTTAGCAGTCTCCATTGGCAATGGTCCCCATAGAGTTCAGTGCCAAACCAGGGATCGGGAGACTTTCTTTGCTGATCTCTATTAATGGGTTTTGTGTGTGGTGGTGGTGGTGGTGGTGGTGGTGGTGGTGGTGGTGGTGGTGGTGGTGGTGGTGGTGGTGGTGGTGGTGGTGTTTTTTTAAAAAAAACTTTTTATTTATGTAATTTCAAGGATAATAACAAAAAACATAAAGAGGACTTGGAAGGGAAAGCAACAGATATACATTTCAAAATCCATACCAAGTGCTTTCTCCCATTTTAATATAAGGGCAGAGTAGCTGGGAAATAACCACTAGTGCAGAACAGAAGTTTTACCTGAGTTGCCAAACCTGATGAAGAACCCTGTATGGCTCGAACTCTCTTTTGGTCCAATTAAAGGCGTTGTACTACCAACTCTAATTCCCTCATTTGTTACTTTACTACATGGATTGTTGATAAATGATACAAATAGGTTCAAAGAGGGTTTTACATGAGTTTGCTGTTTTTGCGCACTTCTGTTTTGACTTGAAAGAGAACATTTGTGTGTATATGATGCCTTTCAATGCTCAAATTTGTAATATACTGTATGTGTCCTTAAGCTTCTTGTCCATTTGGGTCCACACTACCATGATTATAGTGTTTACTAGTCCTACACAAGGAAAGGTTGGCATATAGTGTGACGATAGCTTATCACAGGTTGTAATTTACACAAATAACTGGGTTTGAACTGAACGAGGCTTAGATATAATAAAGTATATTTGTTCCTTTGGATAGGTGAACACACGAAATAATACAGTAACAGACAAGAAGTACACTTACTTTGGGGATGGGGGATGAGAAGTATGTAGCATAGCAATTCTCTCGCAATCAGGTAACAATTCAGATGATATCAGAAGACAAAGGATAAAGGGTGGACAACAGTTTATAAGCCTTTTGTAACCTATCCTTAACATTAAGTACAGGTGATTGGTCTTCAATTACCTCTAGCCAGTCATTAACGTGGGAACACATTTTGATACATGCCCCCCTGCTAGCTGGTACATGCGCAGTAGAGCTCTGGGGTCTCATTTCTGTAGCCCCTCATCTGCATCAGGAATGCCAGCTAGTCTACCAGATTGGATTCCTGGCAGGATATTCTTTGTTGTAAGGTGTTAAATGGGACACTTAAAGACTGCTCTGGTTTGAGTAATCTCCGCCCTCATGTAAACAGTGGAGGTGACAAACTCCTTTGAACAATACTTAAGTCCTAGACATTGGGTCGCCTCTCTGGCCATATGCTACCCTGGTATGCAAAGGAATTTCCTCTGGGCTTTACCCATACCTTGGAACACAGTATGAAAGATAAAACACAAACATATTAAAATATCCGGTTCCGTTGGGTCCAGCAGGTCCAAACTTCCCAGTTCTCAATGCCGGAACTGGGACACCCTTGGGTCCAATTTGAGACTTGCTACGACCTTCGGAACCGGAGATACACAAATACACCTTAAACCGTTTCCTATTTTATTACAATATACTCCGCTGTAACTCAAATCACGGTTTTTCACTAAATCCCCATTGAAAACAACGGGCTCCGCCGCCATAGACTTTCAATGGTAAACCGCCGCCGTTGGCGGCTATGGGAATCCGCCGCCATAGACTTTCAACGGGGCGACGCCGCCGTTGAAGTCAATGGGGGTTTTCCGCCATAGCCGGTCAATGGAGATTGGCCGCCATTGGAGTCTATGGGAAAAGTCCCGAACTTTCAAGGGGGTCCATATTCCGTCGGGTTGGTCCAAGAGGGTCAAGGATGGTTCTGCAGCGATGCCGGAGCAGTGACTACAGATACCCCAAACCCTGATCCTCTGGACCCTCCGGAACCGGAGCTATGGATTCCCAAATTTCAGCTTTTGACACTTAGCCGTTTTCCTGAGCCATTTCTGCCCCGCTCTTCTCGGTTTGACCCTTATCGGGGGTCCAGGATACGGGGACCCGGTTGTGGTCGAGTGGGGGGAGGTCTAGGAACTAGGGGCAAAAATAATTTTATTTCTATGTGCTCTAGAACTGTTTATTCCCACGCCACTTGTCGTTGAACTTGACTGTTAAGTGATCAAAGCTCTCTTATTGAAAATGTATCCGCTTTGCGGTTTAGCGGTTGGGACGGCAGCCAACTCGTTCCTGGAAAGCTCTTTCGAGGATTCTCCATTGAAGTCAATGGGCCCATTGACTTACAATGGGAAACCGCCGCTCCTCCTCTCGGACGCCATCTGCTGGTCTTCACAGGAAACAGGATCCAACAGCAAGATTCGCCATTGAAACACATGGAGCCTCAATGGCAGCTTATGGGACCCTGCAAAATGGTGCCTGAAAAGGCGGGAAAATTACACAAAGGGCTATAATCACTAAACAACTATTAACCCTTGTGCTCCCGGATTGATCCTAGTGTGTGTGTGATGCAGACACTGATTAAACCAGATATTACAATAAAGCATGGGAACAGGGGAATACACATTTACATGTCATAACAAGGGTTAAATCACATTTCTGGACCTCAGCCCAGTTAACCCCTTGTCTCCCTGGTGAGGTCAGGGATGGCCAAATGGGGTGTAACCCCTTTAATCCCGGGCCACCCCCTTTCTCCCTCTACATATAGTAGTCAAATGAGAGGGTGCTAGGGGAGGCAGAAAACGACTAGTTTTTTTCATTTTAATAACAGCCTTTTGTAACAAAATGTAATTTATGTTTAGAAAGACTCTCTCCCTTCCTGTTTTAAAGCAATATAATTTAGAAACCGTATTAGCCCATTCAAATATACAAAAAGAATTATGTCAACACTAGACATGCACACTAGCCCCACTGTTTTCCCTCTAAAATACCTAAAGTACATTGGTTCTGGTTTCTGTTCTTTTCTTTCTCTAAGCTGATAAGGGGAGGAAGTTAGCTCCTGGATGCTTGTCAACGTACAATTTTGTCAGTCTATTAAAAATGTATCAGGAACAGAACCTTGTATTTATTTGTGAAACCATATACATAGTAGGAGCATGATTACCATTTCTACATATTTGGAATTGTATCTAAAAGGGTCTTCAAAATATGATTCTGCAGATCAAGAAGTTTGGTGGTCTGCCAATAATGATTAACTTTAGTCAATAACAGATAGAAACTTTAAAGATCACCAAACCAAAAACAAAATACCGGTGATTACCAAAATTCATAAATGTATTCATACAGTGCTATATGCTAAAACATAATTACACGTTATAGGTTTTTCCCATTTTACACAATACCGTAGCATCTAAAATCTTCTGCAGTACTATGTATACTGTAATGTTTACCAATAAAATTAGAATAATATAGGTTTTAAACAGTGAATAGGCACCTAAAAGAATTACTGTTGTAATGTGTTTTTGTGTATCATTTTATTAATTGTATCATTGCACTGTGGGCCACTGTAAGACTTAAGGCCACCAACAAACTAGTTGTTTCTCGCCAACATGTTTTGGTTAAAGGAGCAGTTGTACATGTCTGGTTTTTGGGGCCCCCTTATTTTACATAGATAGAAAGCAGGGTGTCTCTGGAGCTGAACCACGTTACCTTTACCTTCTTTCATCTTAATTTTCTACTTACCAGAGAAGGCGGCAGCATCTCCAGTAAGTACCTCGGGAAGCAGGGCGTAACCAGAGCTGAAATTAATGTGGGCTCAGCTCACGGGACCACCTGCCTCCCACCTATATATAGAACACCCCTAAGTATCATTTATGCATACATGCTGCCCCAAAACAACCTTTTAATATCCTGCCTCTAGCACAGAATAACCCTCTTCGTTGAGGTGCAATCTGTCCCTACCATAAAGACAGCATCTGATTTCTAGTGCATTAAAACACCCAAACACTCCTTCCTACACCCCTTTCTTAGCCATGCATTAACCTCCCTAATCTCCGATTGCCTCCCTGCGGTAGCGCATGGCACTGGTAGTATTTCAGAAAATACTACCTTGGACGTACTTGCGTTAAGCTTGCGGTCTAGATCCCCCGAATTTTTTTTTTTTAGGAGCCTCCATCTTTCGCTAACTTTATCATTGGTGCCAACGTGTACCAAGACTGCCGGGTCAGCCCCCGGCGCCCTAATAATCTGTCTACCCGATCCGCAATGTGCCGAACCCGAGCCCCCGGGAGCAACAAACTGTTCCGTTCATGCGGTCACGGCAACAGATTGCTATATCTACCTTCCTAATAATGGAGTGACCTATCACTACAGCCTGTTAAAAGTAAAAAGTGGTAAAATGACGTTATGAGGTCTGATATAACAGAGCTTTGTTGATCTGGCCCTAAGTACAGCTTTTGGGACTTGCACCTTTTAGTGGCAATATATGAAGCTGTTTGCATCATACAAGTGGCTGCTCTAGGCCTGGGTAGCAAAGTATTCTGGTGTATGTGTAGTCACACGCCAAACAAATAATGCAATATGATCTACGTTTTCTACATTTTTTTTAAATAATCGGTTTGGTTTAAGGAGAAATACATTTCTCAGGACCACCTTTGTACAACTGATTTAGGAAACTTGATCAAAAGTTGTTATTAACTTTTTTTTTGCCATGAACGCTACACAAATAGACACAGGTCAAATGCACAACAATTCGCATACCTAAATAGGAAAAACGCCGGTCCCTATTCAATCTGGTTTAAAGCTGCTTCCTGGTGCAGCAGAAGAGTTCAGCGCCATTCAAATAAATGTGCCAATCACAGTAATCCCCTCAGAATAAATAAAGTAAATCTGGTTGCACATAATGCAGAATTATTCTCCAAACATAACCCTTTATATACGTCAAAAAATTCTTAAAGATTGAGGAGATGTCAATATTTTTACTTTGTTTTCCTCCGTTGTTTCTATTGTAATTCCTACTGGTCCTTTTAAACCATGCCAAGGATCCTGATTTTTGGGCTTGGTATCTCAAGAGAATATAAGAGAAAGGGTTCAATAGGCTCAGCAAAGTATATTTAAATTAAGATATTATATGTTTATATAGATATGCATATATAGTGAAATACATCTCTATATACCAATAATATATTTATATAGTTTTTTTTAAATATACTGTATGTATATAGAGATGAATGTGATTTGCAGGTCTCTTCTGTTTCATTTAAACTGATTGGTTACATGCGCTAATAATTAGGATTGTTGACAGTCACACTACATTCCTGCAACGAATTAAAGGTAAAATTGCTTTTATAAAGTGCAGGATAAATTAGGGACCAGCGCAGTGATTAGGCTATTTAACAAAACAAAAAAAACACACGTGTCAGCATGTAGGTGTGAATGCTAAAAACTTTAGTAAATAGCAATATCCTGACCTATCATGCTTGAAACTCATCAAACATTTATTAAACTTCACGGAAACACTGCAGGGGTAAATCATTGAAAGAGTCAATGTTTTAACAAGTTCAAATAACCTACTTTATAGTTACAAAGTCCCTTATTAATTTTCAGCCCACACTTGGTTAAGAATCACTGGTCTAGACAAGATTTCTGTCAATACCTTTTCCTGCTGAGTCCTTAGGTACAGTATTACATCCTCATAGATTCTCAAGCAATCAATATGTCAGTTCTGTCACTAGGATGAGTGACATCAATGCATTGGAATGTAGTAGTTATATCTACATGTGCTGAGTAAGTCTCTATCTTTACTGAGTGGAATACAAATGTAATTCAGGGGGGAATATAAGCTGTTATGCCAGCACCTACTTGATTGTGACTGATGACATTTCCATTAACCCTACTGGTGGTAGCATAACAATACATTGAGTTATGGAGATCTTCTGAAAGGAGGAAATTAAAACTTGTAATAAAACCACTTTGTTAATAAAGATGATTAGTTTGAGAAAGATTTACAACCAATCCCAATACTTTCATGTCTATAAATCTATGGCATCTTGGCTAATTATAGAAAATTACTCTAGGGGTTCAGAGAATGAACTTTAATGAGAAACCCTGAATGCTGTTTATCTTCCATGAATATGCTATGACAAAAGTGCCTTTGTTGTCTGCGCGGTCTTAAAGAATCATGTAACCCATTCAGTGCTTGCACTGACCTATGTTTTGTGTAAGAGGTTCCTCTGGCACTGAAAATGTTAAGCCAATAGCACATTCCTTATGAGATTGAATGTTTAATTAAAAGATCACTATGTTATTGTATCGGGGAACAAATGATGAAGTAAAAGTTGCTTTGAGGATCTGTATACTGCACAATAGGAAGTGTGCACGCAATATGCCAGGTGCAGCACATTTGCTAAATCCACTGTAAAGAATAAGATTACATGCCTCTTGTAAATTAAAGTGGTCTCTAGCTTATTCAGTTAGATATTAAAATCCTACTGAGAACAAGCAGCATTATTAGCAGCTGAGAATGTTTTTCAAAGTTACGATTAATCTTAAAATGAAAATGTGATAAAAGCTCATTATTCCAGGAGCCACCCTATACCTGTTTAGACCATACATGATAATGTATCTTATATTTGTAGCCGTACTGTCGTCAACTTTATGACAATGTTAAATGCTATGCAGAAAAAGCAAAACAAATGTCATTTCCTCCCATAATCCTTCAGGGCGAGCAGAGAAATGGACATGTTATTGTGGCCCAAAGTAATTCTCAAGCGGTACCTGCCCATTGCAAATGACAGGATAAAGATAGCAAAGGGATTCATTTGAAATATACATAATTACAACATTTTTGAAGAGATAATTGCAAAATTATTCTTTGCAAGTATGTCTGTCTTTCAATGACACTACAATGAGTCTTGGAGCTTGGCACATAATTTCCTCTCTTGCCCCTTACAATCAGCCAACAGCGGAACTGGTGAGAGCCGGAATATGAGGTATGGGAATAGCATATCATGCCTTGCAGCTAACATATACAGTATAACTTTAATAGATTGGTACAGTATATATGACAATACAGTATGTATCCCTGGTTAACTGGCTAATTGCTGCTAAAGCTGGACTACATTTTGGATTTGTATTTATTTTTGAGATATATGATTTTAGAAAATTCTAACTATATGAAATTCTCAGGCAAATAGCTAAAAACAGAAAGAGAGAGACTGTTTTAAAGTGAATATATTTCTCTTCAAAAATGAAGTGGACATATACATTGATCAAACAAAAATGGTAGCAACACTTTGAACATTACAACTGTCTGTCAGAAGTTCCACGTATGAGAATCACAGAAAACTATGGTATGTATGATTGTATTTATATAGCGCTAACAATGTACGCAACACTTTACAAAATTACAATACAAGGTAATTACATTATAAACAATGGGGATAAATGCATAAGCCAAAGGGAGATCCTTACTTGTGGTGGATTAAGTAATCAAAATATTGTATTTTGGTATTTCTTGGTGTGAGTGATAGAGGCACACTGCCAGCTGATTTCAGCATGTGTGAGTTAAGCAGAGAGTATTGAAAGCCTTCTGGTATACACTGAACCTATTGGAGAGAATTTTGCCATTTCTAAAACGTTTCTCCAATATTTTGCTGGCCAGCAAACTCCTAATCTCTCCCACCTGTGTTTCCTCTCTCCTATTCGGGAACTGTATTTTAATGGCGCAAATACATACTGTACTTAGTCAAATATATGAATGGCAAAAGTTTTTAAACACCAACATAAAGTTTAATAAAAGCTCACATGGGTATTTAAGTAGTTCAGCTTTATCAAGTTAGAAACTACAAATATAATTATAGTGAATACCTTTTGGAATTTAGTACAATATCTGTTACTTCCAGCAGGCTGTTTCTCTCCTGTGTGCTTGTGCGTTGGACACACCTTGTTGTGAGAATGCAGGAGAGTGTCACGAATGAGTGAATTAAACATATAATTGTATTGTGTATTGTCTTTCGGTATTTGACGTACTATATTTTTTATTCATGTTTACAAATATTTCAATGATATGCAAGGGCGGGAAAAATAAGCCTAATTGAATTTTCTTAATGCAAAATGTGGGTTTGGTGCTTGGTGGACGGTATAAAAAGCAGCTTCAAGTATTACTAGTCACTCAGGTCCTGGGTCTTGTTGTGTTCAGAACTAGCTGTGGGACTTGGCTTCGCTGGTTATACCAAACTGCCTGTAACTGCAGATTTTTCTTTTTGTTTCTGTAGACTTTGTTATGGGAGAAGAAAAAAAAAACTTCTTTATTTTGTTGAATATGAAGGAAAAGTCGACTCCTGTCTGAACCGTCTGGCATATGGTGTTATTATTGGGATGTTCCAGATCATACTGAGCCATGTATGACCAGGTCTAGAAGCTTAAAAAAAAAAAAAAAAAAAAAAAGAACAATGAAACAGTCTCCTAGAAGAACTGCAAAGAAAATCAAAGGAATCAGACCAGTAACCAGATCCCTGCTTGGGAAGAAAAGGATAAAAGAGAGGAGAAAGTTATCCAATCAAAAGGAAATGTCTGATGAAGAAGGCAAGTTAGAAGAAGCCTTTCAGCCTTTCCTCCATCTCATGCCCCAGCTGAGGAAACCCAGAACAGTGATGATGCCAAAAAGATGCCATTTTTCACAATGGGGTTACCTCCAACTGTGCGGCCCAAAGAGCCACCTTCACCTGCCATTCAAAAGACTGAACAGACTCTTACAAAAACCCCAGAAGATCTGGCAGACCTGATGAAATGGATGATCCTCCAGCAAATGGATGCAGACTGTAAAAGAAAGGAGGCAGAGGAAAAGAGGCAAAACGAAGAGGATCAATGCAAGGCTCAAGAGAGGCAACGCATAGAGGAACAAGAAAGGAGATGGGAGCAGAAAACTAAAGAGCACCAGCAGGAGATGGAGAGAATCCAGTCATGGAAAAATCAGCAACTGGAAGAATTTCTAAAGGCTTGGAGAGAGGAAGGCATAAGGACAGTGGAGCCCCCTTTGGTGAAAGACATAACATTCACGAAGCTCTCCAGCGAAGATGACATTGAGGCCTATCTCACCATGTTTGAACGTGTGGCCAAAGCTAGTCACTGGCCACCACAACAATGGGTGACCTGTTTGGCTCCATATTTGACTGGAAAGGCCCAGAAGGCATACAGTGCATTGAGTCCAAAAGATGTGGAACATTATGAAACCGTAAAAGAAGCCATCTTACATCGCTATGACATTAGTGTGGAATCCTTCAGACAGAGATTCCGTACAATTAAGTTTTCCAGCGTTGATGGACCCCGTGAAACATATGCACAGCTAATGGAGTTGCTCCTGAAATGGGTCAAGCCAGAAGGAAAGACCAAGGAGGAGATCCTAGAGGTTGTGGTAATGGAACAGTTCCTGAACATCTTACTAGAAGGAGTGCAATTATGGGTCCAAGAACACTGTCCAGAGTCAGGCACCAAGGCCATTTCCCTTGCTGAGGACTATCTGGTAGCAAGGAAAAACCTGGACCAAAGGTCCTTGGTAAGGACTCAAACCTTTTATCCTCCTATTAAGGAATTTCCCAGGAATCCCTCCAGGGCAGAAGCTAACAGGTCTTCCACAGAGAAGCCTATTTGTCATAATTGTGGGAAAGTGGACCACTTTGTCTGCTTCTGCAGGAAAGGGGAAACAAGCATCTCTGTGTCTGTAGTGTGTACAGGGGAAGGATTCTTAAGAAAAGTGAAGGTCAATGGAAAAACGGTAGAAGCCCTTGTAGACACTGGTAGTCCCCAGACCTTGGTTAAAAAGGACTTTGCTAACAGATTGACAAATAAGGACAAGACATTTATCCTATGTGTGCATGGAGATGTAAAGCCATATACAATGGCCAAGGTGTCTATTGACATTGGAGGGAGGGTAGACACTGTATATGCTGCTATAGTTGAACATTTGCCCTACTTACTAATTCTGGGGAGGGACTACCCAGGTTTTTTTCAAGTCCTCCAGGAGTCAATAATTCAAGTTACAGCAGTAACCACTAAGGCAGAGGCACAGATGGTAAAACTGGAAGAGCCTTTGCATCAACTTGTCCCATTTGAAGATTATGTTTTTCAAGTTAAAGGGAAGCCTAGCAAAACAAGAAAGGAAAGAAGGCTTAAAAAATTGGGAAGCCAAACAAGGAACTCTTGTTCAAAAGTCCAGTTCTTCATCTTAATTGGGATGCTGACATAGAAACGGAATAGCAAATAAATCATACTCTTAAACAATATTATAAGAATGTGGTACAAAATGATATAGTGGTGGGTGAAAAAAACAATATATATGTGTTAAAAAATACAGTGTTGATGAGGGTGTGCCAACATCCCAAACATGGGATTTGGGAACAACTAATGGTGCCAAGAAATTAGCGAGTATCAATTCTACAGTTGAGGTATACATGGCAGGTAATTCTGGAAGTGACAAAATCTGTCACGCATTTTGTACATGTTTTTCTGGCCACAGGTACATCAGGATGTTGCCAGTTTTAGTGATACAAGTCCCACTTGTCAGGTGAAAGCACCTATTAGACAAGGAGACAAGGCACCACTGATCCCAATTCCTGTAGTAGAAAATGCCTGTGATAGGGTGGCTGTGGATATCAAAGGTCCTCTAGGAAAGAGTACTAAAGGTAATAGGTATTGTGACAAACAGCTTACTCCGGGGCTCCGCCGCTTGTCCGGGACGGTTAGAACACGGTCTTTTAGGGTAGGTTAAAATGAGGAGGCGTCACGTACTGTTCCTTTAAACAGGCTGGGCCTGGTTTACTCAGTCCCAGGCACTGAGACTGCCACAGTGCATACAACAAAACACATCAAAACAAAAGCTGCTCACCTGAGCGATAACTTAACTTAGATTTCCCTAACTCAGGGTGGAAGTGGCTTTTCCACTTTCCAACAACAAAACAAGGTACTTTTGCAGACTTAGCCAAATGAACAGAACGATTGAACCTGTGTGGGGAAGAGGCTTCTCCCCACTGTGTTCAGCAGCCTTCCAGGCTCTGGAGAAGAGACAAGAGCAACCAGGAAATCAGTCTTACATACCTGATTTCTAATTAGCATGACAGGTGACAGAAATCAGGCAGCCAGACAAACTCTGGTCTGGATCTCTCATCCCTCAGTTCCAGCGCTTGCCAAACTGTGGGATGGAGTGCATGTATTATAAGGCTGCACTCCCAGGCCAGACAGGATAGAAACTGTTCAGTATCCTGGGAGCCCTATATATGGAATTTATTACCATCCCCTGGTTTCTGTCACATATCCTCCCCCCCAGCTCAGACCCCGAGGGATGAGCGACCATGGATATTAGGGAGTGCATCCTTGACAACCCGTCAGCATTGCCATGTTTGTGCCCTGACCTGTGTTCCACAGAAAATTTAAAGGGTTGTAGGCTTAGGAACCACCTGGTCACTCTAGCATTCTTCTCCCTGTTTTGACACATCCAGGTAAGGGGTGCATGATCTGTGACCAACCGGAATTTTCTCCCCAACAGGTAGTATTTGAGCGTCTCTACAGCCCACTTTATTGCGAGACACTCTCTCTCTACTATGGAGTAATTCTTCTCCTGGGGATTTAGTTTCCTACTTAAATAAAGGATGGGGTGTTCCTCACCTTGAGACTCCTGGGAGAGTACCGCCCCCAGCCCTACCTCAGATGCGTCGGTTTGGACTACGAACTCTTTGGAGAAGTCAGGTGTGACCAACACTGGTTGGGCACAGAGAGCTTCTTTCAGGCTTCTAAAGGCCTGTTCGGTTTCGGGGGACCACTTTACCATAAGCGGTCCTCTTGCTTTTGTGAGGTCGGTTAGTGGGGTTGCCTTAGTTGCAAAATTGGGAATAAACCTTCTATAGTACCCAATTAACCCCAAAAAGGTCCTTACTTGTTTTTTTGTAACTGGCCTTGGCCAACCTTGTATCGCCTCCACTTTGAGTGTTTGGGGTTTGAGTAAACCTCTGCCAATAGAATACCCCAGATACTTGGCCTCCTCCAGACCAATGGTGCATTTAGCGGGGTTAGCAGTTAGTCCAGCAGACCGAACTGCGTCGAGCACAGCTTGGACCTTTGGAAGGTGGGATTGCCAATCTTCACTATGGATTACCACATCATCCAGGTAGGCAGCAGCATACCGAGCATGTGGTTTTAAAATTTTATCCATCATTCTTTGGAATGTGGCGGGAGCTCCATGTAAGCCAAAAGGCAGCACCCTATACTGAAAGAGGCCATCTGGGGTTGAGAAGGCTGTCTTTTCTTTTGCCCTTTCTGTGAGGGGAACCTGCCAGAACCTTTTGTTAGGTCTAGGGTTGTGAGATATCGGGCTTTGCCCAGTCTCTCTACAAGTTCATCTACCCTGGGCATAGGATAAGTATCAAATTTTGACACCGCGTTTAGTTTCCGGTAGTCATTACAAAACTTTGTTGTACCATCTGGCTTTGGGACTAAGACTATAGGGCTGTTCCACCCACTTTGGGATTCCTCAATTACGCCTAGTTTTAGCATTTTTTTAACCTCTAAACTTATAGCCTCTCTTTTGGCCTCTGGGATTCGGTACGGTTTAAGGTTAACTCGGACCCCCGGTTCAGAGACTAGGTCATGTTCAATTACGCTAGTTCTACCTGGCTGTGTAGAGAAGATTTCTTTGTTTCTTCTCACTAAATTCTGAACCTCTTGTTTCTGATGAACGGACAGGGTTTCAGCTATGCTAACCTCTGGGTCAGTTTCTTGACTCTCTGACGGACCTGGGGTTACTAGGGTTGACAAGACTTCTCTATCTTTCCAGGGCTTGAGTAGGTTTATATGGTAAATTTGCTCAGGTTTCCTCCTACCTGGCTGTCTTACCTTATAATTTACTTCTCCCACTCTTTCCAAGACCTCATATGGCCCATGCCATTTAGCAAGGAATTTACTTTCCACGGTGGGAACCAGAACTAGTACCCTATCACCTGGAAAAAAAATTCTGACCCTAGCACCCTTATTATACGTATTCCTCTGTGCTTCTTGAGCTTTCTCCATGTGTTCCCTCACTATGGGTAGGACTGCAGCAATGCGGTCCTGCATCTGGGCAACATGCTCTATTACACTTCTGTAAGGGGTAACCTCGTGTTCCCAAGTCTCTTTGGCTATATCCAGTAAGCCCCTTGGGTGTCGGCCATACAATAGTTCAAACGGGGAGAAGCCTGTGGATGATTGGGGAACTTCCCTAATGGCAAATAACAGGTACGGTAACAAACAATCCCAGTTTTTCCCATCTTTATCGACCGCCCGCCGTAACATGCTCTTTAAGGTTTTATTGAACCTTTCCACTAAACCATCTGTTTGTGGATGATAGACTGAGGTTCTGAGATGCTTGATTTTTAGGAGTTTACATAACTCTTTTGTTACTTGGGACATAAATGGTGTTCCCTGGTCAGATAGAATCTCTTTAGGAATTCCAACCCGGGAAAACAGAACTACCAACTCTTTTGCTATGTTTTTGGCAGAGGTGCTACGTAGGGGAACTGCCTCCGGATATCGGGTAGCATAATCTAATATTACCAATATATGCTGATGTCCCCTAGCAGACTTTATTAGGGGTCCTACTAGATCCATAGCAATCCGGTCAAATGGTACCTCTATTATGGGAAGGGGTACCAATGGGCTGCGGTACGCCTTGAACGGGGCGGTGATCTGACATGCTGGGCATGAGGAACAATAATTCGTAATTTCTGCCAGAACCCCAGGCCAATAGAAGCTTCGGAGAACCTTTTCCTTTGTCTTTTCCACCCCTAGGTGTCCCCCCAATGGATGACTATGTGCGAGGTGTAATACTACGTTACGGAATGTCCGTGGTACCAACAATTGTTTAGTTGTAACTGATTTCCTTTTATCAACCCGATATACTAGGTCGTTCTCTACCTCGAAGTAGGGGTAAGCAAGTGACCTATCTGGTTGGCCAGGAGTACTATTCAGGTCCCGTATATATTTCCCCTTGCTACCGCTAACGTGGGGTCCTCCCACTGGGCCTTCTTAAAACTCCCAGGACTGACCTCTAGGTCAGCGAGGGTCTTATCCGGTTCTGGGGTGGTAAGTGTCTGATCAACATCTTGATTTGGGGTATTCCCTACCAAAGTAGTGATGGGGAAGGGAATTTTACAGCACTCCTCCTTTTCCCCCTTCTTATTTGGGCCCTCGTCAACCTCCATTTCTGAAAACGGGAAAGGATTTATTTCTTCTAATACTTCGTTATGGTCTGCTATTGAACTCTGGGCGCTATTCTGAGCGGGGGACCACATTTTTAGAAAATGGGGAAAGTCGGTCCCTATTAACACATCATGTGCCAGTTTGGGTACAATACCCACCTTGAAATCTAAAGAACCAAACTCTGTTTCAAAAAAAACATCAACAGTGGAATATTCATGATTATCCCCATGTATACAACAAATTGCCATTCTTTGTGAACTGTTTCCCTGTTTCTTCTTAATGGGCAAGAGGTATTCGGACACTAGTGTGACCATGCTCCCAGAGTCCAGAAGTGCCCGAACCCTCTTACCATTAACCTTTACAAATGCCCACAGATGGTTATTCAAGGGGTCCTCTGGGCTAGGGCGCATACATTGGGACAACAGCGAATAAGGTTCCACGCTGTTGCATTGCATGGGCTCATCATTTAGTGGGCAGATTTTTGCTGTGTGGCCCCTCTCATGACAATTTACACATTTAGGTACATAGTCTGTGTCCTACTTAGAGCCTTTTCCCGGCTCCCCATGTTGGCTATTGCCCTTAGTGTGCGAACCACTGTTGCTGGTGCTGCGTGAAGGTGGTCGCCGCTCTTCAGCTCCCCTTAACCCCGGTACCCTTTTACCGTCTCTGGAAGAGTCCTGGAACCTCGGGTAGTGGGGTTGCTCCACGACTGTGGGTTGCGGGTGCTCTTCTGCTGCATTGTACCTTTCTACGAGGGCCACAAGCTCATCCGCATTGTGGGGGTCACTCCGACTGACCCAACGGCGTAAGGCAGAGGGAAGTTTCCTCAAGAACTGGTCCATGACCAACCGTTCCACGATGTGGCTTGCTGAGTTGATCTCGGGTTGTAGCCACTTCCGGGCGAGGTGGATGAGGTCATAAATCTGGCTTCGGATGGCTTTATCCATCGTGAAGGACCATGCGTGAAACCTTTGGGCGCGAACAGCCGTGGTTACGCCGAGGCGGGCGAGGATCTCGAACTTCAATTTTGCATAGACGTTAGCTTCGGCTGGCTCTAGATCAAAGTAAGCCTTCTGGGGTTCGCCGCTTAGGAAGGGTGCGATTAGACCAGCCCACTCAGCTTCTGGCCATCCCTCTCTCTGTGCCGTGCGTTCAAACGTGAGAAGATAGGCTTCCACATCATCCGAGGGTCCCATCTTCTGAAGGTAGTGGCTTGCCCTGGTCATTTTCGGAACTGGGGCTGCCGCTGCCAGTGGAAGGTTACTGATAGTCCCCCTCAGGATCTCGAGTTCCTGCTGTAAGCCCTGAGCGAACCGCTGTTGCTCCTCTCTCAGCAAGCGGTTTGTCTCTTGCTGGTTTGCATTAGTCTCTTGCTGGGCTATTAACAGCTGTCGCTGGGTTTCACTCGCCTGTTGCTGAGCTTCATTCGCGTCTTTCTGGACATCGACATTGCGTACCAGCGCACTCACCACGTCTTCCATCTTGTTTGGAGAGAGAGAAAAAAAAAACTTTTTTTTTTTCCTTTAAAGTTCTTTAACCCCCAGACCTTTTAGTGTTCTGCCCGCATTCTCCACCATATGTGACAAACAGCTTACTCCGGGGCTCCGCCGCTTGTCCGGGACGGTTAGAACACGGTCTTTTAGGGTTGGTTAAAATGAGGAGGCGTCACGTACTGTTCCTTTAAACAGGCTGGGCCTGGTTTATTCAGTCCCAGGCACTGAGACTGCCACAGTGCATACAACAAAACACATCAAAACAAAAGCTGCTCACCTGAGCGATAACTTAACTTAGATTTCCCTAACTCAGGGTGGAAGTGGCTTTTCCACTTTCCAACAACAAAACAAGGTACTTTTGCAGACTTAGCCAAATGAACAGAACGATTGAACCTGTGTGGGGAAGAGGCTTCTCCCCACTGTGTTCAGCAGCCTTCCAGGCTCTGGAGAAGAGACAAGAGCAACCAGGAAATCAGTCTTACATACCTGATTTCTAATTAGCATGACAGGTGACAGAAATCAGGCAGCCAGACAAACTCTGGTCTGGATCTCTCATCCCTCAGTTCCAGCGCTTGCCAAACTGTGGGATGGAGTGCATGTATTATAAGGCTGCACTCCCAGGCCAGACAGGATAGAAACTGTTCAGTATCCTGGGAGCCCTATATATGGAATTTATTACCATCCCCTGGTTTCTGTCACAGTATATATTGGCGTTTTGTGACTATGCCACACGTTACCCTGAGGCTGTTCCTTTGAGCAGCATGACTGCTAAAACAAAGTGGCTGAGGAGGCAGTAAAATTATTCAGTCGTGTGGGAATCCCAAAGAAAATTCTGCGCAAAAATGTCACCGTCACCTTCTTAAAAGAGCTGTATAGTCTTGTAAGTGTGAAAGCTGTCAGGACAAGTCCCTATCAACCACAGACAGATCGTTTGGTAGAAAGGATTAAAACATACGGTTTAGAAATTTGTCAGAGATGACCCAAAACGTTAGGAAGAATGGCTACCCTACCCTACCTTAAGTTTACATTCCTCCGGCATCCACTGGGTTCTCCCCCTTTGAATTACTTTATGGGAGACAATCCAGAGGAATCTTGGATGTAATACAAGAAAAAAAGGATAGGGGGACCTCAAGAGCCCCAGAATCTGGAAATTTATATTACGGAGATGAGGTACAGATTATCTAAAATGAAAGAACTTGCACAACAAAATCTGAGAGGGGTCCAAGGTCAACAGAAAATCTGGCATGATAAGAAAGCTAGAGATAGTGTTATTGTTACTTCCTACATGTTTGGGAGAGCATGCGTGAGCGGGACGTCAACATAAGGATTAAAAGAAGTAAAAGCGCTAAACGCTGCGCGCACAGCACACTCAGCTCTAGTGTGGACTCAGCCTAAGAAAGAACTCTGTTCCTTCCTGGATTGGCTGGATATTATAATAGATTTATCCCAAACATCTCCACAATATCTACACCACTCACAGAAATATGTAACAAAAAAAAGATACAAAAGAGTCAAGTAAATTGGAATGAAGATTGTGAAAAATAATTTTTACACCCAGAGACATTTTATGCAGTGATTCAGTGTGAAAGAGCCCACATTTTTCCAAACGGTTTATAGTTTAAAGTGATGCTTCTGAAGAATTGGTCTATGAGTAGTACTGAGCCAAGAGAATGATGGAGAAGAGCATTCGGTGCTGCACATAAGCCGTAAACGGTTTCCTAGGCAAACACAATATGCTGTTTTGGAAACAGAATGTCTGGCTAGTGGGCACTAGAGTCAATGAGGTGCTACTTATTCGCTGAAGAGTTTGTTTTGGTGACAGATCACTGTTCCCTTCTTTGACAACTAAAAACACCAGAATAACAAGATGGTATCTGACACTACAACCATTTAAATACTCCATACAACGTAGAACAGTAAAAATTGTATTCTTAAATGAAGAAAAAAATAATCATGGGCATAAAAGGAAAGTATCCTTTCTCTTAAAGCTGCAGTTCAGGCAATATCCTGCATGTGTGTTTTTTTTTTAATAAATCAGTTCTGTAGTAAGAAAAAATACTTATAGCATTTTCTGTTTTAAAAAAAAAAACAACTTTGAAAGACCAATTTTCTTGTATTCTATTTTAACAAGCATGCTTGTTCCTATAGCAACGATTTACATTCCCCATATTTAAAGATGTCGACAAACTTTGCTGATCAATAGATGGAGAATGAATTGACTGGCAGCTATGCAGTTCTTTAGGTAATTAGAGATTGCCCACATGAAACTATTGAAGTAAAAAAAATAAATTAAAAAAAAAGACTGAACTGCAGCTTTAAAGGAGGGGGACGTGTGGCTCATTATATCATGTGATCAAAATATTTTATTTTGGTATTTCTTGGTGTGAGTGATAGAGGCACGCTGCCAGCTGATTTCAGCATGTGTGAGTTAAGCCGAGAGTATTGAAAGCCTTCTGGTATACACTGAACCTATTGGAGAGAATGTTGCCATTTCTAAAATTGTTTCTCCTATATTTTGCTGGCCAGCAAACTCCTAATCTCTCCCACCTGTGTTTCCTCTCTCCTATTCAGGAACTGCATTTTAATGGTGTAAATACATACTGTACTTAGTAAAATATATGAATGGCAAAAGCAGAGGTGTCTGTTTTTAAACACCAACATAAAGTTTAATAAAAGCTCACATGGGTATTTAAGTAGTTCAGCTTTATCAAGTTAGAAACTACAAATATAATTATACTGAATACCTTTTGGAATTTAGTACAATATATGTTACTTCCAGCAGGCTGTTTCTCTCCTGTGTGCTTGTGTGTTGGACACACCTTGCTGTGAGAATGCAGGAGGGTAGCATGAATGATTCAATTAAACATATAATTGTATTTTGTATTGTTGTGTACACCATGTATTGTCTTTTCATATTTGACATACTATATGTAGCGGGGTACCCCCTGGCTACTAAATCAACCAAATGGGCTGGCAGTAAACCCTGATGTTCACAGGTTTGCCAGTAGTTATCATGGGGTTTTCCCCCTTCATCCTTTGGTGCTGCGCTTGAGTGACAGCAGGGGGTGGCATATCCTGTTTTGGCTGGGCCAACGGGGTGCCCACCCTCTGGCTGTACTTAAGGGCAGGACCACCCTAAAAGTTGGTGGTTGTCCTTCCCCATGAGGAAAGCAGGTCACGTCTGGGAGCCTGAGATTGGGGCCTTCCCATGTGCTCTTCCCACCGGGATGGAGTAGAGTGACTGTACCTCTGCCTTTGCTAGGAAGGTGGGGAAGAGCTAGGACGGCTGCAGGTGCCCTAGTCCCGTAGTAACTGTCCAGGGACTATATACGATGATATCTGAGAGAAGAGACTGTGATCCGGCAGGTGACTGCTGAGTACCTGTATTACTGCAATACGAGTAGTAATAAACCTGTTCCTGTTTTGCATTATACCTACTGCTTGGTGTGTGATCTAATTGGGGGGAGAGTTACAGTTCTACCATAGGAGATCGCCTCCATATCCCTGGAGCCTACGGCAGATGGAGGTGCTGCACTGCTATGTATTATGTGGGGTATGGACCCCAGAAGCCTGTTCCTGTGTCCCAAGGTTACGGCGGACAACTCAGCCCTCTTGTTACCAGCAGGGATGCACCACATATACCCAGTAATGGCCCCCGATATGCGATTGGGGGGGGGGGGGGAGACACACTGTTACATATATTTTTATTTATGTATATAATATTTTAATGATATGCAAAGGTGGGAAAAATAAGCCTAATTTACTTTAGTTACTGCAAAATGTGGGGTTGGTGCTTAGTGGAAGGCATAAAAAGCAGCTTCAAGCACTGCTAGTCACTCAGGGACTAAGTAGCAGACCTAGCTGTGGGACTTGGCTTAGCTGAGTATACCAAAAAGCCTGTAATTGCAGATTTTGCTTTTTGTTCCTGTAGACTTTGTTTTGGGAGACGAAAAATAAATCTATTTAATTGAATATGAAGTGTAGATCACTTCCACCACCCCTTGGGAGATATGGCGGCTACGGTGTATGTGCTGCTTTACTTGCGGCTCACAGGAGGCCTGAACCTCCGCTGCTGGAAGCCTGGGGTGTATCTGAGTACGTAATCGGTAGCGCCTCCACCTGTACAGGATACTACTATGTGTGATATCCCCGTTACAGGAACTCCATACAATAAAACACACGCTGGTACGTATCACGTATAATACTAAACATTGAAGGAGTGGCTCAGTGAGTAAAGACACTGACTGGCACTGAGTTTGAAACAGGGGAACCTGGTTCAATTCCTGGTGTTCGCTCCTTGTGACCTTGGGCGTCACTTTATCTCCCTGTGCCCCAGGCACCAAAAAACATAGATTGTAAGCTACACGGGACAAGGACCTCAGCCTGCAAAATGTCTCTGTAAAGCGCTACGTATAACTAGCAGCGCTATACAAGAACATGCTAATATATATATATATATATATATATATATATATATACCAAAAGACTCGTAGCGCCAAAATGACAAGTGATAAATTTAAAGTAAAAACAAATAATATCAAAAATAAAACAAAGCAGTGAATCATAAAAAATAAAAAGATGATACTAATCCACTCATCAGATTGTCCAGTCAGTTGTTGTCACTTGAATGGGTGTGGGGCAGCTTTCAGCAGAAGAACCAGTTCCACAAAAATCTATTAGACAGAAGAAAGCGCACAACCCATAGCGTAAAAACGTACAAATAGTTTAATAAAAATATTGAGAGGGAAACAAGCTCACTCACAAACATAGAAAGTAACTAGGCATGTATGAATATAATATCACCACCACGGGAACAGCACGGCAAGATCTCCTGCAGCGTCAGATGAAACAAACGCCGCCCGCTCGTGTCCCAAGGACTCAGACCTCATGGATGGTGTTGAAACTTGAAATCTTTGGAGTCCTGGGTTGTCAGTCTCTCCACACCAGATCGGTATCAACTGCGCCAATTCTGGGGCTGTGTGCAGCAGGGCTGGAAGCTGCTTCCTGACGCGTTTCGTCAGACACACTGACCTTTTCAAAGTGAAGTCAGTTTAGCTGATGAAACGCGTAGGGCCAGGTATGCAGTGGATCTTCCAACGCTTCTTTCATACCTGCTCGGCATTCTAACCTGTTCGGTATCCACACTTACCGTGTGACGTCATCCGCTGTTCCGCCGCATCCATCATCCCCGGTGGGAACCAAAAATCGACTGTTGGTGTATGCCCGGGGAGAGGAGTTTGTGGAGAGCCTGATATCGTGAGTTCCTGCTGGCGGTGAACAACGAGGGCTGTATCGGACACAGTGGAGTCACGGAGCAGTACAGCAGACAAGCGGCGTTTCCTGATCCTTTGGGGCATGAGTATTATCTCATAACATGCTTTTAATTATTTTATGTTTGTGAGTTCATTTTATGAGCCTTTTTTGGGAATTAAATTTATTTTTTGCACAGTAATGCACTAGAATTCGGCGCTTTTTTCTTTATATATATATATATATATATATATATATATATATATATATATATATATATATATATATATATATACACACACTTACAGCTCCCCACACCCAGTCACGCACGACCGTACCCTCCAGTAACCACCAACCCGGTGTCCCCACACTGGCGATATAGTCCCACAAAATCCTGAGGAGCCCTCGGGCACACAAACACCGTGGTGTTTACGAGCAGCAACTCCCGCCCAAATGTGTGAGACAGCGCTGCCCCACTAACGTGTTTATAGTTGGTGCACTTGTAGTACCTGCCTGGTGCTCCGACACCCCGTAACACTGAAGGATAGGATCCAGCAACGGCGGTGGTTAGCAACGATGTCCGCCTCCACGTGGGGTGACTTCCCGCAAGGAGTGTATCACCTTTGCAGATAGTCTCTTAGTATGGTGGTCTGGTCCCAGACCACCGGATCACCAGTCCGCAGCTGTGTACCTGAGCTGGGGTGCTAAGCGGGCAATATCCCTACCTAAGGGCAAGCCCCTAGCGCAGCTACAATCTATGTGGGACTCGGGGAATAAGGGGTCTCTGGCCTAATGCAGGGCTCACGGGCACCCTGCACATGCACACCCTACCCATTCCTCGTCCCAGCTCCGACTAGCGTGCTCGTCTGCGCGCGAAATGTATAGGAGAATCCGGCCGCACTATTAGCTGCTGCAGCCCATGTGGTCCGTTGCCCTAGTGCATCCTGGGAGCTGTAGTCCCCATGTGGATCTATTCTTTCCAATGGCCGCCTCGCACGCCTATACTGTGCATGTGCGTCATCTTGCGCATGCGCAATTATGATCCTCCGGCGATTGAGTCACCTGCAGCAACCTCACCACGCTCTCCCCCAGCCTCCGCTGCCAGGCGCATTTGCAGCCAGAGGTAGGGGGCAGACGTGGGACCCAGGCTATAGAAGGAAAAGTCTATGCCTGTCTGTTGAACCCTCTTGCACTGCCCCAAAGTGCTTACAATCTAAGTGGTATATTGGGAGGCTTACTGACACAGTTGGAGTAAAAGTGCATTATTAAAAGTGCAATCAGAGAGGTCAAGAACGTCTTGGGTTCCTAGTAGAGTCGTATAAAATTTAATTAGATGCCTATTTTAAATGTGGAAAGTGAAGGTGCTTCATGAATATTGCGTGTAAGAACGGTTCATAGGTAGGGAGAGATTAGTGAAAAAGGTTTAAAATGAGAAAGGGCTGTAGAGGTAGGGTGACCAGACGTCCCAGTTTAACCAGGACAGTCCCGGTTATTAGCTGTTTGTCCCGTGTCCCGACTTTTCTGGCCACTGTCCCGGTTTTTATCTGCACTGGCAGCGCATGTGCAATCGGCACTTGCCGGGCGCTCTTGCACGTACGCTATCGGCTGCGCATGTGTGATCAGCTAGCTTCGATCGCGCATGCACATGAGCGGCCGGCACTCGCTGTTTGCACATGCACGACATTTGTCCCGGTTTTAAAATAAAAAATTTACTTGTTAGAATAGCAGTCAGTGCCATTTTTTTTTTGCATTGTATTTTTTACTTGAAGTTTTTTTTTTGGTCTCTGTGACAGGGTGAAGTCAGCTACTAATAGTTATGCCTGGGAGACATATACGTCTGAGTCCTTCATCCAGCACTCAGAGGCAGCCTCATACTACAGAGCTGCTATGCAGCTGGATTCACAAACACAGTAAGAACTGTTACTATTGTTTTCCTGACTGTTAAAGGTTTGGTAACTGGACATAGCCAGCCAGCCTGAAAGATAGGGCTTGGATTGTAAGTTCTCCCAATATGGAGGAGATGTTATTTTGCTGCTATATTTTGTGTTGCCTTAAAGGGACAGTGTGCCCAAATGTTTCTTTCTACTGTGGAGAAATAAAACCACTTAACATTTGCTTTAACCTGAAACTATACGTGTGGACTATTGTCTGACCTCGCCTACAGGCCGTCCTGCCACAGTCTCGCTTTATATTTATATTATATTTATCAGTACCGTTTTTTATATTTTTAAAATCTGATGTTCTGTTCAGGAGGTCTACATCTTTGAAATACTAAGTGCCTGGGAAGTTAAAATGGCATTCTCGCCAGAGCCCAGTGCAGTCTAAAGGTTCACCATGGTAACATAAGAAGCTAGAGATTAAATTATTACAGGATAAGATGCTAACATTATATTAGTTAAACTCATATGGGCTTCAGGGAGTATTACTGCTTAAAATGTAAGTATGTTTTAATATCGAACAGCAAGACAGTTAAGTGAAATAAGAACATCAGTGAAGTGATAATATATAAGCTCAATGTACCCTTTGCACTCTACATTTTCCAGTCTAAAATACTTTTTTTTTTATGGCAAGTTCCCTGTAACTTTGAAATGAAACAGATGTAATAACCAATAAACTATCCTAAACATGCCTGTAATGGAAGAGTTGTGTACACAGATGTACAAACTTGTGCCAGTTTGCTTGGTAATTTCATTTGCATCTGCAATAAAATCAAGTCACCTTTGCCTCTAAATGCATGGCGTTTTATTGGTGAAAATATTTGGTAAAGATGTGTCCAGGAGTACAACCTTTTGGGCATTTGCAGTATCATGCACATAGAGCGCCTATCAACGTACAGTTGGTCAGAGGTTCTCAACAGCTACCAACAGGTCAGGTTTTAAGGATGTACCAGCTTCAGCTCAATCAGTCAAAGACTGGGCTACTGATTGAGCCATCGTTGCTGAAAGTGGGGTATACGTAAAGCCTGGCCTGGTGGGGGTATTGAGTTGAGAATTCCTGACGTAATTGATATTTAGTGTGAGTTTTATCAAATTTGCATGTTAATCGCTGCTGAATGTCAAATTTAGCCACTTATAAATCATACTCCACAACTTTTATGGCATTGAATAATATCAACATTTTGGGGGGTGGGAGGGGGGGGGGGGAACGTCAGTTGCAAGCCTTTACTGCTACTGTATTAAGCAGTGACATTCATGGATAAAGATCTTCTCCATACTGGAATAGGAATGTGCTTCACTGGATAGTGAGTTTTTTTACATTTCTTCAGCGTCCAAATATCCATGTCCTTCAGAAATATAACCTACCGAGAAGCCCCGAAACATAGACCCCGACCCAGAATAATTACAAAATTACCAATTTATATATGTATATATATATTGCCTTAATATATCATAATTTCTTATGTACAGATGTTCATCATTTTAACATTTTGGTCACTTGTATAAAACAGATGCTATCCCAGCTGTACTCTTGCATGATACAGTACCACATTATCCAACCAATACTTTTCTTGTCCTCCTACTCAGGAAAAACTGAATCTCAACCACAATATAAACCACCGGGACATTTCCCGGCCGCCTGCCTCTATTTCTCAAGTTACATTTGGCGGATGCCAAAACCCAGCCACCAAAAACTGACTTTTCTCCGAAGACATCCGTTCATTTTATTGTATTATTAAGCTATCATTATACCTCATGCCACTTCTTCGTACTGATAACATGCAGTAGTTGACACCTCTGAACAGATAGAAAGCAGTAATTGTGAGGACATTAACTAAAAAGTCCTGCACCCGTGTACATTTCTTCCCCGTGGTTCCTCTCTTGCATCCAGCTTGGAATGTAAATAGAAGCCAGACTGCAGGAAGACTACAAGTACAGTGTGTTACAGCTGAATATGTTCTGCTAAAACATTGTGCCCAAACAATGCAGAAGAAAACCATTCTCTGATCCAAAAAAATAGCTTGCTGTAATTCATCTCCTTCGCTGTTGGGTGCAGATGTAAATGCATTTGCAAATGGTGTAGAGATGTGTAAGGCTATCGTGTTACTCTTCATCGCAGCTTCACATTTATTCTATAACACTAGGAGGGTAATTCTATGCCGTCCAAAGCGGCCCTTAGAGACATTTTCAGATGAAAATTCCCATTGACGGCCGCTTTGGAGTAAAGATGGGCGAGCTTCGCACCAAAGTTAGAATCCGCTGTGAAATGTAAAAATTTTCGCAAATGTCGTACTTACGTGAATTTGTCCAAAAAAGTTTGGTTTCTCCTAACTTAAAGCCTTTAAAAGACTATGCAAAAGCATGCAATTCTGCCTTTTGCCACTAGAGTTCGCTTCAACAAACTTTATAACTAAAGGGATATAAGAAGTAGACAGCACTCAATGAAATAAACAGAATTGAAAGTCTGTGTGAGGGGTGCAACGAAAACACGGGGGGCCACAACCCTCCCAAATAATACTAGTGAACAAAATAGTTCCCAGCACTCAATAATGGAAAATGGCAGTGAGGAAGAGGGGGGCAGTGAGGGAGAGGGGGCAGTGAGGGAAAGGGGGGGCAGTGAGGGAGCGGGGGGCAGTGAGGGAGAGGGGGGCAGTGAGGGAGTGGGGGGCAGTGAGGGAGTGGGGGCAGTGAGGGAGAGGGGGCAGTGAAGGAGCGGGGGGGGCAGTGAGGGAGCGGGGGCAGTGAGGGAAAGGAGGCAGTGAGGGAAAGGGGGGCAGTGAGGGAGCGGGGGCAGTGAGGGAGCGGGGGCAGTGAGGGAGAGGGGGGCAGTGGGAGAGGGGGCAGGGAGATGGGGCAGTGAGGGAGAGGGGGCAGTGAGGGTGAGGGGGGCAGTGAAGGAGAGGGGGCAGTGAAGGAGCGGGGGCAGTGAGGGAGCGGGGGCAGTGAGGGAGAGGGGGGCAGTGAGGGAGAGGGGGGCAGTGAGGGAGCAGGGGCAGTGAGGGAGCGGGGGGCAGTGAGGGAATGGGGGGCAGTGAGGGAGTGGGGGCAGTGAGGGAGAGGGGGCAGGGAGATGGGGCAGTGAGGGAGAGGGGGCAGTGAGGGTGAGGGGGGCAGTGAAGGAGAGGGGGGGCAGTGAAGGAGCGGGGGCAGTGAGGGAGCGGGGGCAGTGAGGGAGAGGGGGGCAGTGAGGGAGAGGGGGGCAGTGAGGGAGAGGGGGGCAGTGAGGGAGAGGGGGCAGTGAGGGTGAGGGGGCAGTGAGGGTGAGGGGGGCAGTGACGGAGAGGGGGCAGTGAGGGAGCTGGGGCAGTGAGGGAGCGGGGGCAGTGAGGGAGCGGGGGCAGTGAGGGGAGAGGGGGGCAGTGAGGGAGCGGGGGCAGGGAGATGGGGCAGTGAGGGAGAGGAGGCAGTGAGGGAGAGGAGGCAGTGAGGGAGTGGGGGCCAGTAAGGGAGAGGGGGCAGTGAAGGAGAGGGGGGAGCAGTGAGGGAGAGGGGGACAGTGAGGGAGAGGGGGACAGTGAGGGAGAGGGGGACAGTGAGGGAGAGGGGACAGTGAGGGAGAGGGGGACAGTGAGGGAGAGGGGACAGTGAGGGAGAGGGGACAGTGAGGGAGAGGGGGCCGTGAAGGAGAGGGGGGTAGAGAGGTAGAGGGGGGCAGTGAGGGAGAGGGGGGCAGTGAGGGAGAGGGGGGCAGTGAGGGAGGGGGGGCAGTGAGGGAGAGGGGGGCAGTGAGGGAGTGGGACCAGTGAGGGAGAGGGGGGCAGTGAGGGAGAGGGGGGCAGTGAGGGAGCGGGGGCAGTGAAGGAGAGGGGGGTAGAGAGGGCTGAGAGGTGGAGGGGGCAGAGAGGGAGAGGGGGGCAGAGAGGGAGAGGGGGGCAGAGAGGGAGAGGGGGCAGAGGGAGAAGGGGGCTGTGAGGGAGAGGGGGGCAGTGAGGGAGAGATGGTCAGCAAGGGAGAGGGGGTAGAGAGGGAGAGGGGGCAGTGAGGTAGAGGGGGAAGAGAGGGAGAGGGCGCAGCGAGAGAGAGGGGGCAGCGAGGGAGAGGAGGCAGAGAGGGAGAGGGGGGCAGTGAGGGAGAGGGGGGCCGTGAGGGAGAGGGGGGCAGTGAGGGAGAGGAGGCAGAGAGGGAGAGGGGGCAGTGAGGGAGAGGGGGGCAGAGAGGGAGAGGGGGGAGAGGGGGCAGAGAAGGGGCAGTGAGGGAGAGGAGGCAGAGAGGGAGAGGGGGAAGTGAGGGAGAGGGGGCAGAGAAGGAGAGGCGGGCAGTGAGGGAGAGGGGGCAGCAAGGGTGTGGGGGGCAGCAAGGGAGTGGGGGGCAGCAAGGGAGAGGGGGGGTAGAGAGGGAGAGGGGGCAGTGAGGGAGAGGGGGGCAGTGAGGGAGACAGGGGAAGTAAAGGAGAGGGGGCAGAGAGGGGGGAAGTGAGGGAGAGGGGGGCAGTGACTGAGACAGGGGAAGTAAAGGAGAGGAGAGTTCTGGTCGAACTTTATTAAGTTTGTGAAGCAAAAGGCAGGAATTGCATGCTTTGCCGCAATCTTATTTTTTTTTTATAACTCAAATTTTATTGAAGTTTTTTGTCATTTAGCAATACATCTTTACATAATCATTTACGTCACAACATTTATACCAATAATAAACATACTTGTGTAGCCATGCTGTAAAATGGTCTGCAGTTGTCTCCCCTGCTGGCAGTAAATCTGGTAAGTTGCAGGGGTGCCAGCAGTAATCATGGAGGTTTGATCTCACACCCTGGTGAGGTGTCCTATGTATGGATGGGAGTGGCTACATACTCTGAGTCCACAGTTAGTGACATCAGAGATGTGCCTGTTTCCTGAGGTATATAAGGCACAGCACTGCCCAAAGTTAGTGCGTTGGAGGAAGGAATCAGTCTGTGTTGAGACTTGTGAATGGAGGGCCCACTAGTGCAGTAACTAATGGCCCGTTTCTACATCAAGTAGCATCAAGCCTGACAAGGCCACACTGTGTCCAGGGACCTGGCACAGGGGTGATCTCCCTGCGGGGAGAGGGGATCCCACTCCATTGGGAGGACGTACCTTTTCAATGGACAGTACGGCAAGATGCGCGGCTGAGCTAACCGCTGCAAGGGGCAGTCAATAAAGATGCCCTGTTCAAAGACAACGCCACTGTGTGAGTGTGAAGTTACTCTCCAGTGGAAGTCACCACCAAGAAGGAGTTCCTCATCAGAACCATCTCCCTGCGGACGCAGAGATCCTGATGAGATGGAGGCGCTGCACGTGATATAGGTAGGACTCGCACACACTACCTCACCTGCCTGTCTGGATTGACAGTCCCCGAACACCATCATGCGGGAGACTCAGGAGTCCTGTTGCCAACAGGTGCACCACCAGACACAACCATGTAATGAGGGCTGGATAGACCACAGGGGCCAATATGAGATTGGGTGGATCAGACTAGAGGGAATACCCATTACACTTGTATAGAAAAGAAAATGTAAACCTAAATCAGGAAAGGTGGGGGGTGGGGGTCCATTCGTCTGCTTCTCCATTTTCTGAACTCAACTTCACCTCTTCCAGAGTTCTTGAGTATGTCTCCCACGTGGCCAGTCTCTCTGTCCTCTATCTAACGTGCAGCTTAAAGGTCTCTTTAGATTATTACCTGTCTTTTCTTTTTTTAAGTTATTATTAAGTCAGCGGAGAGCGTGTTTCCAAGACTATCACAGTAGGATTGTGGTACCATTCACCCCTGGGATGTCTGTTTGTGCTGGCCACATAATCCAGACTTTTAGAAATGTAGCGCCAGTAACAACCAAACTTGTTAATTTTTCCATCTGGCATACAAACCAAATTCTATTCCTAACTGCAGGAATAGTTGGGATTTCTGCCTGTTTGCACAGTGCTGTGATCACGCACCTCATCGCTGTTGCGAAATGTGCTACTAGTTTACCTTGTGTTCTAGAGATCCCCTCTACTGGTCTGTTTAATAGGAACAGCCAGGTGTCCAATGGGACTGTGAGGTCTAAAATCCTCTGAAGACAATCTTTAATTTGCTCCCAGATGGGAAACACCTGAGGGCAGGGCCACCGCATATGTAAGAGATCTGTCTCAACTCCATATTGCTTTGGGCACAATGGGGAGTATCCTGGTACGAATGTAGACAGTTTCTGTGGGGTGAGGTACCACCTAATACCCCAATCTTTAAATACTGGAACAACATTTTCCAACAAACTTTTGCGGTTTTGCGAAGAAATACAAAAGTTAGTACAGTACAAACATTTGCAGGCCGAGCTTTGACACTTTTGACCATCTTTAATACAGAGTATATCGAATTTATCCCTAAAAGCTGGCAAACTGCTCACTGGCTTGCAAGGTCAGAACTTCTCTGCATGCTATGTTAGCAATGAATAACACAAGTCATTGCACTATATTACCCCGGCAGTTAATATTTCTCTATTCACAACTTTCTTAATAGTTTGGTCCCATACTCGTCCCCAGAAGGCCAAATATTCTTTTAATCTTTAATCTTACAGTGAGCTAGACTTACTTCTACTCTCAGATACACTCCCAATCATTGACATCCAGGTTAACTCTGGAACTAACCCTCAGCTCATGAAATAGCAGGTAGATTCCAGTACTCCTTTGACTATGTTTACCAGTCAACCTCTCTAACTTTCTGAACTCCCCCAAGATCACATGAGAGCCACTGAAGCTTGCAGATTAAACATTTACCTATGCATCCTCACAGCGAGCATTGTGAGGAACAGGAGGCGGCTTGAGAGAGCAGTGGTTTCTGGGTATGGATGAGTAAAATATTTACGCACATTGGCAAATATTCGATAATCCATGCCAGATGTAAAGTTGCAAAAATGGCAACCTTCCCCAAAAAACCACCAGGTGCCACTATCTTATTCAGATATTACACTTAAAAATATGCTGGCTGTGTCCAATTTATTCAGTCTTCTCTTACTTTCAAGAGGCTATGAACAGAGCACAAGAGGCTCGTAGCTGAATTTTTGTAGATTGCCAATGAAGGCATTCAGTTTCAAAATGTATGAATAGACCGTCTTTCTCTCCCCCCTCTCTCTTCAACGCCGCTCTCTCTCTCCCTATAACACACAATACCCCCTTTCCCCACAATACACTCAAACAGAATCCCCCCATAATATAGCCCTCCCCCACATCCCCACAATACTCCCCTTCCCCACATAAGCCCCCCTTCCCCATGTAAGCCATCCTCGCCCACAATAGCCCCCCTCCCCCACAGTGGCCCCACTCCAGACCCCCTCTACCACAAAACCACCATCATACCCCACTGAACCACAACAGCCCCCCCCACAAAAGCCCCACACCAGTCACCCTCCCCCACATCCCCACAATACTCCCCTTCCCCACATAAGCCCCCCTTCCCCACGTAAGCCATCCTCGCCCACAATAGCCCCCCTCTCCCACAATAGCACCACACCAGCCCTCTTCCCCACAATAGCCCCACTCCAGACACCCTCTACCACAAAACCACCATCATACCCCACTGAACCACAACAGCCCCCCCCCTCAAAAGCCCCACACCAGTCACCCTCCCCCACATCATCCCCCCTTCCATACAATAGCTCCACTATAGCTCCCCTCCCCCGCAATAGCCCACACTGCCACAAAACCCCCGGCCCCACATAAGCCTCCCTCCCCATAATAGCCTCACACCAGCTCCCTCCACCACAATAACCCCACACCTTACTTTGCTGGAGACCCTGGGGCTGCACGGCTGCCTGGGCCTTCTTTTGACATGCACCAGCAGGGCTAAGGAGGCACGCACCAGTGGAAGGAAAAGGCCCGGCTGCCGCATGCAACTTCCACCGCCAGCCGAGCCCCCACAGTCGCTGTGCATGGGACACCTGTCCCAGGTGGTGCCCGGCTCCTCCTTCCTGACGGCTCAGCGGGCCACGTGGCTACACGTGCCTCTTTTAATGCCTCGTTTCTAATGTAAACACATTTAATTTAGCTAGCTTCTTCTCATAAATCAGATTACCCATCCCCTTTATATAATGTGGTGGCTCTTTTCTGCACTTTTCCTAGTTCCATAATGTCTTTTCTTTAGAATAGTGCCCAAAACTGCGCTCCATATTCAGGATGTGGTCTTACTAATGCTTTGTAAAGGGGCATAATTATGTTTACTTCCCTTCCATCCATTGCCCGTTTAATGCAAGATAAGATCTTGTTTGCCTTTGCAGCTACTACATGACATTGGGCACTATTGCTAAGCCTGCTGTCTACAAGCACTCCTAAATCCTTCTCCATCAAGGATTCTCCTAATTTATACCCTTTTAATTTGTAAGTTGCCTGTTTATTCTTGTTTCCCAAACCATAACCTTACATTTATCTGTATTAAACCTCATCTGCCATTTACCTGCTCACATTTCCAGTCTATCCAAGTCCTTCTGGAGAGAAATTGCATCCTGCTCTGATTCTATTACCTTACACAATTTAGTATCATCAGCAAAGATGGAGACTTTGCTCTCTATGCCAACCTCAAGTTCATTTAAAAAAAAACAAGTTAAAAAGCAGGAATCCCAGTACCGATCCCTGAGGTACTCCACTCACGACTTTAGCCCAACCTGAAAAAGTTCCATTTACGTCAACCCTCTGTTGTCTATCCTTCAACCAGCTTTCAATCCAGGTGCAAATATTTTTACAGAGTCCAATTTGCTTAATTTTGTACACTAACCTCATGTGGAACCGTATCAAAAGCCTTTGCAATATCCAAGTAGACCACATCAACTGCATTACCCTAGTCTAAATTCCTACTTACCTCCTCAAAGAAACAAATAAGGTTAGTTTGGCACGACCTATCCTTCATAAATCTATGCTGACTATTACTAATAATTTTGTTTTCCATTAGATATTCTTGAATATTATCCCGTACTAAACCTTCAAGTAGTTTCCCCACTATTTATGTTAGGCTTACAGGTCTGTACGTCCTTGGTTGTGATTTAGCTCCCTTTTTAAATATAGGCACCACATCTGCTTTATGCCAATCTTGTGGTACTGAGCCTGTCCTTGAATATTAAATGTAACGGTTTGGCTATTACTGAACTCTTGGATGTATGCCATCAGGGCTAGGTGTCTTATTTACTTTACATAAAGTATCCCTTCCATGTTTAGTTGTTCTAAGTTTTATAGTTTGGGCGTGCATAATGAGACACACAAACATTCCAAAATATACAGTAGATACATTGATCAATTATCTTGCGAGATTTTGATATTTATATATTTATCTGAACATTGAAGTACACACCCAACAAAACTTTCAAATATCGTATTGCACAATTTGAAAATCAATTTAAGAGATGATAGTAATTATTCTTAGCGTTACTCGTACACATACAATTATATATACATTTTATGCACACTCATTTATTTATTTTTTTACTTTTTCCCAACTCATACTTTCAAATATTTGCTTTATGCAGGTTTACGTTTGTTTAAGGATTTGATTACGGTAAAGTTAATTATTTGTTATCCTGTTTTTGATTATTTTCCATGATTTATGTTTCCCTGAATACACTGCAGGTAATGATTGAACATGCCAGCAAGAAGCCATATATTATTATGGACTAATAATACCTTTTGAGTCTATAGTGCTTCAGTGTTGCTGCTGGACTTCTAAACTGTTGTGTTATAATTCATAAAAAATGCAGTAGGCAGCCGGGCACTTCTAAAATGATTTTATCATTACAAACAGGAGAAAATCGCCATAAAGATTGGAACTTTATCAAGGCAAACATCGTACAACAATGCTAATTTTGCTAAAACATGTTCAGTTGTGCAAGCGCGTATATTTCACTTTCGTCACAATTTATTATTTAGATTTTTCTCAAATGTTCCTGAATCAAATTTCTGAGTGACTGACGTCAGAGCAAGCATGCTGACAATATATACTCCAAGCACACATTCGCAGTAAAGCAAATCATTATTACTTCAATTATTAGTTAGGGTCAATAAATACTTTTCCGTTTAAATCTCTTATTTCCAATGTATATTTTCACCCCACGCTATACAGTACTAGTAGCTCACCGGTGCCATCTTGTGGACATTTTAGTAGTAGAAACAGAAATTAGAAACACATTTTTTTATTTTATTATTTTGTCATGTATTTAATGACAGCCAATACACACACTAAATGAAAAAGTAATGTATTCATTGCCTTAACCAACAATAATTCTAATGGTCAAAAAATATATAATTAGTCTGAAAAGTAATGGAGTTTTTTTATTCTGCTGTTGGCATATGTAGCACTGTACAGTATATGCGAAAATATACTTCTACAATGAGTACACACAAAGATTTTACAATAATATTTTTCAGTAGATGTCAAGTGACTTTCCCAAGGTCACGTGGTAATGACATTGGTCCTCCCCGTATCAGAGAATAGTCCCAATAATACTATGCAACGTCTTGGCCAGTTCATAATTTAACTCCTTCCCTGCTTCGCAATGAGGTGCAGATGTCTATGGCAGATAAAGGCTTAAGATAACATTTTGAATCAGAATTCAGTGTCATGAAAAACTCCCGATTGTACAGCTTTTCAATCGAAATGACATAACTAATTTCTTCCCTCAAACAGTGTATATGTGTTATATAAGTGTCAGTAATATTATTTTTGGTGTAATGATAAAACTGCATGAACTAGGCACCTATAAAATCACCAGAACGCTAGAGGTTATTTACTATAATGTGTGTCTCACAATGCTGACTTAGAACATATTTAAATTCGTTTTGGACAACAGGCCCATATTCAGCACAAATTCATAGCCGTGCGGCTCTGCAATTAGATACATCTTGTTCTTTCTTCATTTTCACAACTGAGGAACAAGTGTACAAAGTAAAGATGGCACAAGAAACAAAGGTTGAATAAAGCTTCACAGTGAAAAGAAAGACAACTGCAAACTCTTCTCTCCTAGGCTACTCTAAAAGGAGCCAATGCGATTGTTTACAAGTTGAACTCATTTCTTTTTATAAAACAGGCCAGACAGAATGTAGTTAAGCAGACTATAAGTAAAATGGTTCACAGGTCGTTGTAAGATTCCATCAGATGAGCAATGCTTACTGTATGCTAAAGACCAAAGGGGCAAAGGTTTCAAGGCGAGTGACTGTTTAGCATGTGCAGTCTCCACATTTCTAAAATTACTTCCGCGCCCCAAAATAGCATTACATTAGAAGAACTGTAGAGTGAACCATTGGGCCAGTGTAAAGTCACTGTCATGACAATATAGATGTAGCCAGGTCCTCCTTAACTCTATGCTCTGGGGGTGGGGGACGACTGCAGAAGCACCCAGGAGCAGGGAGCGCTACGGTGCGGGCTGAGGGGGCAATTCGGGCGTCGTCATTATGGATTATCGCGCATGCGCGATAGGACACTTGCGCATGCGCAGAAGGAATATGTGGCTGCCATTTTGGCCACGGCTCCGCAAGGGAACTACAAGTCCCATGAGCCTTAGGGGCGTTTGCAGGGAGCCGGCAAAAGAGAAACATTTGGTGCGCTGCGGGGACCACCCCAGTCGGGAGCAGGACGCAGAGGAGAGAGGTAGTGTCCCAGGTGCCAGTAGCCCTGGGACTAGGCCAGCTTTCCCCTGTAGGCACCAGCTAAATCCCCAACTCACAGTAGGTACCAGTGCATGTGTAGGGAAGGCCCTTTCAATTAGGACACCCCCTTTAGTGTGCTGGTAGTGCTGCTATATCATTGTTGGAGCCACACAGCGGTCTGTGGTCTGGGACCAGACCACGAGGTCACTTAAAGAGACTCTTAAAAGAGACACACTCCAACGGGAGCTCCCTCAGAGGTGGACGCCTTTGTGGAAGGAGCGGCAAGATCACGTCGTGGGATCACTCTGTGGTCCGACGGATCCATGCTACAGCTTGGCCTGGTCTGTCATAAGACCAGGTAGGTATTCCATGTGCAACACCGGTCCTCAGGGGTAGCGCTACGCCCTACACTTTTGGGTGGGGACTGACATTGTGGGACAGACACTGGGATATCGGTGCCACCGCATCCCAAGTACTGTGGGGATACTCCCCAGGTGTTGATATTGTGTTGCATAGTTGTATAGTGGTGTTTATGTGTTCAGTAAATATTCCTTTATCGTACCAAGTGTTTATTTACTGCTATATTATCTTGGGAGGGGCTACCCTACTGTGTGAGGATCCTTCTCAGGTGGAGAAGGTTGAAAAAAAGACGTACGTCCATCAAGTTCAACCTATGCTAAATTTAGACAACAGATACTTTATCCTATATCTATACTTATTGATCCAGAGGAAGGCAAACAAAAAACCTCATTAAGGGGAAAAATTAATTCCTTCCCGACTCCAAGAATTGGCTATCGGATTAATCCCTGGATCAACATCCTTCCCATGTATACTTATTTGGTATATCCCTGTATACCTTTCCCATCTAAAAAGATGTCCAACCTTTTTTGAACAAATCTATTGTATCTGCCATCACAGTCTCCATGGGTAATGAATTCCACATTTTAACTGCCCTTACTGTAAAGAACCCTTTCCTTTGTTGCTGGTGAAATTTCCTTTCCTCCAACCTTAAGGGATGGCCCCGAGTCCTTTGTACTGCCCGTGGGATGAATAGTTCTTTTGAAAGCTCCTTGTATTGTCCCTGAATATATTTGTATATAGTTATCATATCCCCTCTTTGGCGCCTCTTTTCTAATGTAAATAAATCTAATTTAGCTACCCTCTCCTCATAAGTAGAATGTCCATCCCCTTTATTAATTTGGTGGCTCTTCTCTGCACTCTCTCTAGTTCCATAATGTCTTTTCTTAGGATTGGTGCCCAAAATTGTACTCCATATTCAAGGTGTGGTCTTACTAATGCTTTGTAAAGGGGCATAATTATGTTTACTTCCCTTCCATCCATTGCCCGTTTGATGCAAGATAAGATCTTGTTTGCCTTTGCAGCTACTGCATGACATTGGGCACTATTGCTAAGCCTGCTGTCTACAAGCACTCCTAAATCCTTGTTCATCAAGGATTCCCCCAATATATCTCCATTTAATTTGTAAGTCGCCTTTTTATTCTTGCATCCCAAATGCATAACCTTACATTTATCTGTATTAAACCTCATTTGCCATTTACCTGCCCACGTTTCCAGTCTCTCCAAGTCCTTCTGAAGAGAAATTACATCCTGCTCTGATTCTATTACCTTACACAATTTAGTATCATCAGCAAAGATGGAGACTTTGCTCTCGATCCCAACCTCAAGGTCATTAATAAACAAGTTAAAAAGCAGGGGTCCCAATACCGATCCTTGAGGTACTCCACTCACGACTTTAGCCCAACCTGAAAAAGTTCCATTTATGACAACCCTCTGTTGTCTGTCCTTTAACCAGTTTTCAATTCAGGTGCATATATTATTACTGAGTCCAATTTTCTTTATTTTGTACACCAACCTCTTGTGTGAAACCGTATCAAAAGCCTTTGCAAAATCTAAGTAGATCACATCAACTGCATTACCCTGGTCTAAATTCCTACTTACCTCCTCAAAGAAACAAATAAGGTTAGTTTGGCAAGATCTATCCTTTATAAATCCATGCTGACTATTACTAATAATTTTGTTTTCCATTAGGTATTTCTGAATATTATCCCGTATTAAACCTTCAAGTAGTTTCCCTACTATTGAAGTCAGGCTTACAGGTCTGTAATTCCCCGGGTGTGATCTAGCTCCCTTTTTAAATATAGGCACCACATCTGCTTTACGCCAATCTTGTGGTACTGAGCCTGTGGAAAGGGAGTCCTTGAATATTAAATATAATGGTTTTGCTTTTACCGAGCTTAACTCCTTGAGAACTCTTGGATGTATGCCATCGGGGCCAGGTGCCTTATTTACTTTAATTTTTTCAAGTCGCTTATGAACTTCTTCCTCAGTTAACCAATTGGTCATTAATATGGAGGTTGTGGCTTCCTCCTGTGGCGCTACTATTGAACTTGATTCTTCCCTGGTAAACTGTAAGCGAACAAGGTCACCCCAGGCTCCCTTCAGCGGAGGATCCTGTTAGCCACTCGGGTAACGGTAGCGCAGGTAGTTTCCCTAGACACGGGGGAAAGGGGGCTACATATAATACAATTAATAAACTTGCAAACTGTTCAGTATGCTTTACTGATGACAAGGAAAATAAATACACACTTTAAGGAACAATTTATATAACCTAATTTTCAAGAATCTAGTGAAATCCGAATTGAATAAACCATGTTAATCTTTAATCGATTGAATATCAATAGGAAAGATACATTTCCCAGTTTACCATTTAAAAAAAGAACACATAGAGAGAGAGGGTGGGGGGAGGGGGGTAGAAGAACGAGAGATAGAGGGTGGGGGGAATAAGCATGAGAGAGAGGGGGGGAAGCATGAGAAAGGGGGGAAAGAATGAGAGAGGGGGGAAAGCATGAGCGAGAGGAGGGGAGAAGATTGAGAGAGAGGGAGGAGAAGAGTGGGGGAGGGAGAAGCGTGAGAGGGGGAGGTGAGAGAGAAGGGGAGGAGTATTAAGGAAAGTGAGTGAGAGAAAGGGAGGCGGAGAGTGAGGGGATAAGAGAGAAAGGGTAGGGGAGATACAGGTGAGAAGAAGAGCATGTATGGGGAGAGGCTGGAGAGTAGGGAAGCATGTGGGAGAGAAGCTGGAGAAGAGGGGAGCTTTGGAAACCTCCTTGGATCCCAGACAATGTAGATTGTACTTTAAGGGTGTGGCACACAAAGCTTACCAAGGCCAGGTCCCCAGTGGCCACTGCGCCACACACCACAGCATAGCCCACTAAGGGGTAGGCCCCAGTGGCCGTGTGTGTGTGTGGGCGTGCAAAGCACTGTGACGCGTACGCTGGGAGGGAAGACAAACGTTTGGTCTTCCCGTGCCACGACACGATCACGTGGTCGGTGCGCACCAATGGAAGGGCAGATATGCCCTGTCATGGCCGCTTCCCCCTGTGATGGTAACGCCCCCGCGCTCTCCTAGAGCCCCTACAGACTGCCGATAGCAGCTTTAAGACTGTGCTTGTGCTGCCACGTGCGCGCGCTGCAGGTAAGACTGGGGCCGTAGCCTTAGGCTGGTATTATACTAAGTATGGAAAATAGCTGAAGCGCTCAAATGCAGGGATATCTCAAAATGATAATAAGCCAGACCACTGTACCAGGGTACTAACAATTGATATAGTACCTATTGTGTCATATAATGGGTACTATCCTCCTGAAGACAGGTGGTGTGTGGTGCAACACACTCACCATCAGTCTCATTGGCAGGTTCCCCTGAAAAATATGCAAATACTCACATCCTGGTAGGGCAGGCAGGCAGGCTGTGCAGCTACTCAATGCAATACAGGGAAAAGGGAGACCAAAAAGCGCACCAGCACAAACGGAGCAGGAAGAACCCAAGACAAAAAAATTATTAAAAGGGCACTTTAATGTGGTAAAAGACCCATCCAATGCATTTCGAACGTCGCAGCGTCGCAGCGTCGCGACGTTCGAAATGCATTGGATGGGTCTTTTGCCACATTAAAGTGCCCTTTTAATCATTTTTTTGTCTTGGGTTCTTCCTGCTCCGTTTGTGCTGGTGCGCTTTTTGGTCTCCCTTTTCCCTAGTATTATACTAAGCGCTGGTGCGCGTGCGGCCGGGAGCACGGCAATGACAAATACCTGTCTTCCTACGACAGCGTATCCACTGCCGATGTGCGCGCGCACGGCAGGCAGCGGTGGTGCGGCATCTTGGTGGAAATACAAAGAAATGTGTATTTTCGAGCGGCTGCCGTGCCGCGTGACACTGTGAGCCAATCAGTGAGGCCTTCCCTTCTGACGTCATGGCCACGCCTCCTAACCGTGCGCAAAACGCGCACCCCACGTGCACCAGCGCTCAGTATAATACATGCCTTAAGCTTGCCAGGTGGCCCTGTCAAGCTGATGCTCACTTTCTTTTAGCATCAGCAGTCTCATAGACTTCAATGGTGTCTCATTGGTACAACAAAGAAACATTTGACAGCAGATAAGCCCACCTCGTCTTCCCATTGTGTTATCTGTTGTAAAACCCAGACCCTATTTGACCTTGGCTTTCTTTCCTATTGACGCTCCAGCTTCAGAGCATAACCTCTTGTTGTGGCACTTCTCTTCTTCTGAAACATGTCCCCTCCTGTACCTTGCTGAAAGCCTGGGTACGGTGTATTTGAACGTTTCTATCAAATATCTCCTGTCTCTTCTTCCTTTCTTCCAATAATGACATATAAAGGGGCCTTTAGTGTTTCGTGATAATCTTAATGATGCAGACCACACATCACTTTAGTAACCCTTTATGTCCTTCTATAGATATAGTATTACCAAACATCTATAAAGTACCATCGCTACCTCTTTCTGCTGCTGATACCTCTCCCTAAACTTGGCAGCAACATACTGGCATTCCCCATTGCTTTGCTAAATCAGTACTAGGCCATTTTCATTCGAAAACCCCCCAAACGTCCCTGATTTTGTTCTTTGGAGGATCACATATCTGTAATAACATGCTAATAAAGTGATGCTTACAATAGTAGACTCATATTTTGACCACTAGATGGTGCTATGGTTATTAAAAAGGCAAATTTATGGTATTAAGACAACCAAGCTTTTAATTTTTATTTTTTTAACGAGAAGATATCAAAAGAAAAACTTAGCATCAAACTCTGCCTGCAAAAACCACAAAAGATGTATTACTTAAATACATTCTAATAAAAAAAAATTATTTCATAAATCTGGTGCAGTTTTTTTTCTTGCTGTTCTTTTCCCCAGCTTTGCAGCCTGGTCCCTATTATACATAACACTCTTAGGCCAGGTCCATCGTGCCTTCACCTGTGCGGAGGTGTGCGCGGCCGTGACATCACCCGCTTGAAGCGGGTGCGTTTTTTGGCCATGGTACGCGCGCCGTCCTTTGGTGTGCCTAGGGCCGTGCCAGTGACGTCACGGAGCTGGTTCGCCCTCGTTGGGCGAACCGCTCACGTGACCGGCCTGTCGCGCCAAGAAATCAGTTTGAACTGATTTCTTGCGCAATGCGCGCCCACTCCCGCTTCCGCACGCACGCACGCGCCCACACGCCGAATGGCCACGAACACTGCCTTAAGGCTGTCTGGTTGCTCGCTTCCGCACGGTCTGTGGTACCATGGCGCCAGCCTAGGATATTATAAAGCTGACATTAATCCGAGGTGCCAATAAGTGCAAAAGAAATGACAGGGCATGTGTCCCAACTGACACGTGGCATATATAATAATGAATATTTGTTATTTCAGTATTATATACATGTTGGGCAACACTCCCGAAAAGTTGGCCAGTCTCACAGCTTCCCAAGACTTGTCACACTGTAGATACCTCAACTAGGACCATGTCTGCACAGAGTGAAATGTACAAAAATCAGCAGCGCACAACCAAAGGAGCCAGGCCAGTTGATAGTAACAAATATGAATTTATTGATAAATCACAAAAAAAGGAGGCCATAGACCTTCTATGTTTCACACTTTTCGGGCGCTTTATTAAGGAGCATGTCTGCACAGAAACGGTTGCTTCTCCCTGCAGGCAGCTGTGGGAGTCATTCCAGTACTGTCAAGTGTCCCAGAAAGGCTCCGCAGCGGTCATGTGACCTCCTGCATCCTGCATCCTGCCCACGGCGGAGTGGCCTCATGGAGAAACCCACAGGGAGCACTAGTTACACTAGGTTTCTATGTCAACCTGCTTCAGGATGAAAGCTCTAATACAGTTCCAGGGTACAAAAGGAAGGCCCGCAAAAAGTTAAAGGTACTAGTATTACTATTATGGAAATTATGCAGATTAGGAAGACCTCTCCTAGGAAATTTTATTTCAAAATGGTAGTCAGTCTGTTAATATCAGCCATATAGTAGCCCTGTTAAAAGTCTCCCTCTTACTGTACCTCTTTAGTGCTGGAGGTGTTCCCAGGGAATCAAATATTCTGGGCACCGCTTTCAGAACGTAATTGATTTTCTTTACGATACTTTTTGCAATACAAATTTCTTATGAGTAATATGTGTAATGAAACCGACAGAATTACGCCTGCACCACCCCAGCAAAATAAATCGACCCGCAACTGCACCCCCCACTAAACAAAATGGCCCACGCCTGCACCCCTCTTCTGCTGAAAACTTGCCTTGCGCACGGACAGCCGCTAAACAAATTGCCCTGCACCTGTACCCCACTCAACATATCTGCCCTCGCCTGCACTCCGCTCAACGGATCGGATAGATATGTATTTAATGTATATTCCATATTATTCAGAGTTCAGCTGCAATGCCTCGATTCGAAAAAACGAATATTCATTACATGTATATAAAATTAGGAAACACATGGAAAAATTGTGGAATTGGTTTCACTTGCAACTTACAAATACTGGATGTTATTTACTGAAAACACATCTTTAGCCCCTGCACTGCCATAGATCAACTTAGATTTTCTTGTTGAGTCTTACTGATTTAATTTCATTTAGCATCAACAAGAACTGGACTTTAATACAGTAGTGTGTCAGGTAGAAATTAGATACTTTCCTATTAAAATACACATTGTCTGTAAAGATCCCCTACATCTCATTGTTTTCTGTCCTTGGAGGTAGGCATCTTTCCATTGCACAGCCGTGCGTTGCAGCCAATTTTGGCAGCGCATGGATTAAATAATGTAAACATTTATTTATCACCCAATGTTACCATTTAACCGAAGAAGGAACAATGACCACAGGATATGGCCTGTAGTAGAGCTCTAGGACACATACTGTTTCCATGAATTATTGTTTAGTCAAAAAAGAGGGGGGGAGATACCCGCTCGACCTGAATTACTAGCAGGTGCACTAGGGAAAGGGATTTCAATACACAGAAAATTATGTTGTTACAGACAACAACAAAAAATCCCATATAGCGTGCACTCATTGCTATGAGAATAGAAAGTAGTGGGACTGCTAGTCCCATATCAGAAGTGGTACTCCCACGTGTCACGTTAATGTCATCGGGAGTGCCACTTCTGATATCTTGTTCATATCAAACTTCTTCATCTTGTTTCTTATATTAGACGCAGACCTTTTTTCGGCACAGAGTTTAATGCCACCTAAACCTAGACAATTTACCTGTTGCAAAGAGAGGAAAATTGTACAACTGAAATTTTGATCCATCTTTTTATATTCTTTCATTATCTCCTCTCCAATGTCCCTGTATGCCTCCATCACTAGTGCGAGCGGAGGTATAATCATAGACTCCCTGAAGAGGAAGTAATTTCACATGTTTAGCTCAGATGTTTTAGTATAGAACAAGAATATGCATTTGAGCTCATTACAACATTGTATGGGCTCACTGCACCAAGTATAACGAGTTGCAGTCTCTGTAGAGTCCTGGAGCTTTGAAGCTTTTAATACATATACTGTTCCAGCACAAAAAAGGCATGCTGTTATATACAGGAACTTTCACGATCACATAGGTCCTTTAAGTTTATTTGAAGAAGTGCTACTGTATCTGAGGTCCCAGTCCCGCACACAGGGCCATATGTATCTACACTGGCGACACACTTTATTCGAGCTGGGCTAGTCCCACGAATTCGGGTATACCCGGGTGTATTGAGGTTTGTGACTGTTTTCTGCCCGAGTGCATTGAGGTATTTTCCAAGCAGGGATTGAAGCATTTTATTCCCGCTGGCTGCAATACTGCACAGTATATATATATATACTGCATTACAATTCATGAATTTATGCCATCTGGTAGACACGCGAAGCATTGCAGCCTATTAAATCCTAATCATTATCTTTTAACAGATCAGCCGCCCGTCAGCCAGGCATGAACCCAGGCTGGGAAGGCAAACACAACGGGGCTTGTCAGAGGTGAGGAGCGGCGCATTCCAGGTATCTGCCAGGTACATACTGGGTATTTGCTCGAATAAAGTGTGTCGGTGCAGTAGTGACCCAAACTAAAGAATTGCTCCAAACATGGTGTAACTAGTGCCCTTTCCATTACTTTTAGTGTACTGCATCACATTTTGCTCCACTTGCAGTAGTGATGGAAAGAATATAAAAAGAATATAAAAATTCTAAATTTCGGTTGTACAATTTTCCTGTCTCTTTGCAACAGGTAAATTGTCTAGGTTTAAGTGGCATTAAGCTGTGTGCCGAAAAAAAATCTGCGCCTAATGTAAGAAACAAGATGAACACGTTTCATATACTGACCAAAAATAATGCATCTGTCCCTCCTTTTTTTTATCAGGGGAAAAAAAACAGCAAAAGAAAAGACAAGGGTCTTTAATGTACGTACATAGAATTAAAATCAACTTGTATTCTTGGCCAATAAGGTACTTGGGATGTGACACTGCAGTGTACCTATTTTTGACCACCTTTATAAAACGCTTTGTAATAAAGGTTGACATTAAACAGTACATGCTGGAAACTATTTGCTAATTATTTAACGTTTAAGAGAGTTGAAAAATGCATGGGATAGACACAATGCTATCCTAAATATATATATATTTGTAAAACAGAAAATATCTAATAAAGAGGGTCAGAGGTTTCAGGTGCCAAATGGTTCTTTTATCTGCGTCAATCTGTTTCTATGTTAGTCTTTAATGAACAATACAACTATTCATGGAGAGAAAATAATGATAGACAGCACTCAAAAACAGATAATCTAAAGCAGGTTGCAGGGTGCAAACTAAAGGAACAAAAAGAAGGACCCAATTCCTCCTAAATAATTACAAAGCAGTAATAATAGTTCCAGCACTCACTGACTTATAGAGTAAATCTAAGGAGTAGCTAATTGCCAAATCAAAAAAGTATTTAACATCAATACAAGTTAAATACACGGAGCAATGTGACCAACACACAATCGTCTAAAATACATCATGCAAGCACAAGTAGTATAAGAAAAAACAGGATGTAACACACTGGGAAGTGGGGGGGAGAGGGGAAGAAAAGGGGCGGGGGTCAAAAATGGGGATAAACAGGGGGGCAACGTTTCGGGGACAAACCCCTTCCTCAGGCCCATTCCCTCAGGTCCCCAAAGGGGACTCAGAGGTACTTCCCTTACCCCAATGCCCCAACACAATGAGAGAGCAACCCTAGCAAATTAAGCACACGAAGCACCTCGAAGTAATAAATCTAGGAATCTGATATAGCAATAGAGAGAATATAACCAGTGTTGAATCAGACCACAGGGTATGTAGAAATCACCTGTACCGATGTGGAGAGGTGGATCAGCGGGCACTACGATGCAGGAAGAAAATGCTGAGGCTGGACTGTGCTGTAAATGGAGGTATGAGAGGTCTGGGGGGGTTCTAGGACTTCCCCCACACAACTCTCTTCATCCCTGCTAGACCGTGTGCCATCTAGGGGTTAATGCCTACAGCCTCAAGCATGCATTTATAACATCATGTGATCCGGTTTATAAAGCAGAAAGACATTCACAACTTTCAATCAGTGGGTTAATGCTCTGTAGCACTAGCTAATTGGGGCCTCCACCCCAATATATTTGTTCTCAGACCACAGGGTATATGACATCAAGCATAATAACGAGCACTTCTCCTCTCCTGCTGTCACCCTTGCTTCGCGTACTTAATTTGCTAGGATTGCTGTCTCATTTTGTTGGGCCATTGGGGTAAGGGAAGTACCTCTGTGTCCCCTTTGGGGACCTGAGGGAACGGGCCTGAGGAAGGGGTTTGTCCCCGAAACGTTGCCCCCTTGTTTATCCCCATTTCTCCCCCCCCCCACTTCCCAGTGTGTTACATCCTGTTTTTTCTTATACTGCTTGTGCTTGCATTATGTATTTTAGACGATTTTGTTTTGGTCACATTGCTCCGTGTATTTAACTTGTGTTGATATTAAATACTTTTTTGATTTGGCAATTACCTACTCCTTAGATTTACTCTATAAGTCAGTGAGTGCTGGAACTATTATTACTGCTCAATACAACTATTCATATTCCCTGCATGCATATACATAGACAAATATAATATATCTATATATCTATCTAGCTACATTGTTTTCCACCAAGTACACTTGTTTTGTATTTTTTTTTTAAATCAATAAAATGTTCACATTTATCAAAACAAAAGAAAGAAAAGACAAGGGCCGTCTTACACCACAAGTTTCGGTGACCCTTAAAGGAAACTTTTTGGTGATTGCTGCTTTCAGTGACAATGAGTTACAGTACCTGCACAGGTCGGCCATCATCTTGTCCAATCATGTTCCTCCACTCAAGCAATGAGCGCTGAAGATTGTCAAGTCCTGTTTCCCATAGCCTGACACTGCCTCCCATGTCAACAGTGACAACGCCTTGATTTCCCAGTGGTGCTAAAAGGATATCTGTGTCGGATATCTTGGAGATCCAGGATGTGTAGGGAGACAGAGAATTTGGTCTGAAAGAGAGAATAACACGATGAGCAATTAACAAGAGAATAGAGCAAAGGAAAGGGAAACATTGTGCTGTGCTACTCATTAGCTTAAAAACAGGAGAGATACAATTACAAGCCAGGAATTATTGACAAAACAATTACATGAAGAAAGATGGTAGGGAGGAAAGAACTGAGATTTAATGCACACTCAAAACAGAAACAAATATGATTTTCATTTTCGGAAATGTGGAAGAAAACACTAATATAACACAACGCAAGACCTTTCCAACATAGCATTTAGCTAAAAAAAGTTGTGTGTGCTGAGCACGCGCATTGTAAGTGAAACTTCTTTGTGTTTTGTCACAGAAAATGTATTTGTGATGGTGATGTTTTTAATTCAATTAAAGAGATTTGAGAGTATAATTGTATTTTATTTATTTTTGTGTTGAAATTTTCCTTCTATCACTTTGAATACATGATATAATTGACTTATGATAACTAAAGTAAGATACAAATATGTTGGATAGTAAAGTATCTAAATGCCGTTACTCTTAAAAATCTTTAATTTAATGTAAATCAAAAATATCAAAAAACAATTTCAGTGAGAAAACGCAAAGAAGTTTGACTTGGTAAGCGCGTGCTCGGCACACAGCCCCTGTTTTTTTTTTGGTACATTTCTAAAAGTTTTGCTATTTGCATATATATATATACTCATTGGGAATTCCTCTAAAAACAGTGGTGTGTGTGCCTGGCCACCTCTGCGCATGCGTGGAACCCGGCAGCCCCTTCTGTGGCACCCAACGGCTGCTTCTGCGCATGCGCGGCAACCGGCATGGCCATCAGTAGCCCATGATGTAACATTTTCATTACCAGCTAAGAGATTTTCCCATTAAAAATCTTTAGGTTCCACCAAAGAAGTTTCACTTCAAAAATAGAATTAATTAACTATTCTGTCTCGTTTAATTTGCCATTAGATAAAAAATGTATATATGAACATGGAATCCAGCACATGCAAGGTGCCTGGAAGACAAAGCTGTAGAAATCCATCCACCATAGTTCCAAGGTTAAGGACCGGACATCCCCGCCTCAGCGTGGACTCGCGTCTTTCCTCTTTCTTCTCTGGGATTCAAACCCAGGCAGTCCTAGCAGGCTCCGCGAACAATATATATATATATATATATATATATATATATATATATATATATATATATATATATATATTACCAAATAAGTGAAATATTACAATGTGAACAAATAATGGCAGCATTTTATACGTCAGTCACGTTAGTTCGTCTGTGAAAGAGTTGATTTTGTATACCATTGATTACCATGGCAATATATTGCTAAAAAGAGCCAAGCTTTTTTTGGAGTAACAGTCTGAGGCAGTTGCTACGGGCAACAAAACAGTAATATAACATTAATGCTGACGTCCCCACGCTGACAGAAATACGCAAGATGCAAAGTGGGCAGAGCTACTGTAGGAACAAGTGCCTCACACAAACGCTCCCATACTGGATCCCCAATTACCATTTCATATACAGTGAATATTCTTCGTTTTTCCCCCCTGACTTTTTAAATAGTTTATTTTAGTCTTAAAAAAATGATTCCAAAACTTATAAGTATAGCCCAGTGCCCCTGGCCCCAACACTGTAAGTCCTGATAGGAACAGGCAGTGTTGGGGTTAAACTCCTGTGCAGGGCCTAGCCTGCAGTTGCAGACTGGGATGGGTACTATGTTGCCATATCCAGGGGCAGGCCTATACCAGCAGTTGGAGTGTCATACCTGGGGAGGGTACTGACTGGGTCACATGTACATGGTGTGATGCCTGTCAGTACCTGGACCTGCCCTGTTATGGGGCGGGGTTACAAGCCCTTCCCCCGGGTATAAAAGCTGACATTCTACCAATTTGAGGAGGCTAACTGTGTGTTAGGTGGGGTATGGTGTGTTACCCTTTCCCCTGCAAGAGGGTAAAGGAGCTGATTAGGGACTCTTGCGGCCTCAACATTTTTTTTAAAGTAAATAAGGCACCTGGCCCCGATGGCATACATCCAAGGGTTCTCAGGGAGTTAATTTCAGTAATAGCCAAACCATTACATTTAATATTCAAGGACTCCATTTCCACAGGCTCAATACCACAAGATTGGCGTAAAGCAGATGTGGTGCTTATATTTAAAAAGGGAGCCAGATCAAAACCGGGGAATTACAGATCGTCAAATCGTCTCATTGTGTCATACAATTCTTGGATATCTTTGGGGTATCTTCTTTCCAAAATGTAAAATTTTCTGAGATTTATAAGTCCATGCTCTCTTATAATTCTTTTTCTTTGCTGCCTCTCTTCTAAACTGTAAGCCTGACATCAATAGTGGGGAAGCTACTTGAAGGGTTAATACGGGATAATATTCAGGAATATCTAATGGAAAACAACATTATTAGTAATAGTCAGCATGGATTTATGAAGGATAGATCTTGCCAAATTAACCTTATTTATTTCTTTGAGGAGGTAAGTAGGAATTTAGACCAGGGTAATGCAGTTGATGTGGTCTACTTAGATTTTGCAAAGGGTTTTTATACGGTTCCACACAAGAGGTTGGTGTACAAAATAAAGCAAATGGACTCAGTAATAATGTATGCACCTGGATTGAAAACTGGTTAATGGATAGACAACAGAGGGTTGTCATAAATAGAACTTTTTCAGGTTGGGCTAAGGTCGTGAGTGGAGTACCTTAGGGATCGGTACTGGGACCCCTGCTTTTAACTTATTTATTAATGACCTTGATGTTGGCATCGAGAGCAAAGTCTCCATCTTTGCTGATGGTACTAAATTGTGTAAGGTAGAGTAGTAGAATCAGAAAAGGATGTAATTTCTCTTCAGAAAGACTTGGAGAGACTGGAAACATGGGCAGGTAAATGGCACATGAGGTTTAATACAGATAAATGTAAGGTTATGCATTTGGGAAGCAAGAATAAACAGGCGACGTACACATTAAATGTGGATAAATTGGGGGAATCCTTGATGGAGAAGGATTTAGGAGTGCTTGTAGACAACAGGCTTAGCAATAGTGCCCAAAGTCATGCAGTAGCTGCAAAGGCCAACAAGATCTTACATTAAACGGCAATGAATGGAAGGAAAGTAAACTTAACTATGTCTCTTTACAAGGCATTAGTAAGACTACACCTTGAATATGGAGTACAATTTGGGGCACCAGTCCTTAGAAAAGACATTATGGAACTAGAGAGAGTGCAGAGAAGAGCCACCAAATTAATAAAAGAGATGGACAATCTAATTTATGGGGAGAGGGTAGCTAAATTAATTTTATTTCCATTAGAAAAGAGGCATCTAAGAGGGGATATGATAACTATATACAAATATATTCGGGGACAATACAAGGAGCTTTCAAAAGAACTATTCATCCCAAGAGCAGTACAAAGGACTCAGAGTCATCCCTTTAGGTTGGAGGAAAGGAGATTTCACCAGCAACAAAGGAAAGGGTTCTTTACAGTAAGGGCAAATAAAATGTGGAATTCATTACCCATGGAGACTGTGATGGCAGATACAATAGATTTGTTCAAAAAAAGGTTGTGCATCTTTTTAGAAAGGAAAGGTATACAGGGATATACCAAATAAGTAAACATGGGAAGGATGTTGATCCAGGGAATAATCCGATTGCTAATTCTTGGAGCCAGGAAGGAATTTATTTTTCCCCTTATGAGATATCATTGGATGATATGTCACTGGGGTTTTTTGTTTGCCTTCCTCGAATCAATAAGGAAGTATAAATATATAGGATAAAGTATCTGTTGTCTAAATTTAGCATAGGTTGCACTTGATGGACGTATGTCTTTCTTCAACCTCCTCTCCTATGTAACTATGTAACTATGTAACCCCACGGGGTCTGCTCCAGGGAGAATTGGAGGATGCCACCACGCCGTATGCCAAATAAACATGCCGTTGTGCCAGCAATAATGTGTGGTCATTGTAAAGGAGATTTGCCTGTGGGGACCATTCTGCTTCTAGCAGGATCCTCATGAGATGGAGGCGCTGCACCCTAGGAAGAAAAGCCTGCCCTGTTGCCGCTCCCACACAACATCCGCGGAGCAACTCAGAACTCCTGTAACCGCAGGTGAGCTACAGCACCAGAGAGTCACCCATGTAGTAGTCAGATCTCCCGTGGGAGGGAGGAACAGTTACTACATAAGGATGAATTATTGTGGCAGATTCATCAATCTCCGATAACATGACTTGAATGTCAGTTAACGTCAGTTTGGGTCCGAAAGCTGAGCGGAGCTCGGAGAATCCCAGTGTTAGTGGCTGTCACGTATGGCACCGTGCAAGCCTGTAACCTGCATATGGGACAAGGGTTAATACTCACGCCCGCAAGAGCTCCCACTTCCCACCTCTGCAGAGGTCTGTCAAATGGACAATATCTCCTCTACAGAACCAGGATCAATACACAACCCGAAAATAAAGAGTAAAGTGGGGGGGAGGGGGGGGAGGGGAAGGAGACTCTCGCTTCAGCTCAATGAACTATCTGTAATGGTAACAAAGGTGAAAAAAGGAGATGGGGAATGATCATGAAAATGGAGTTTAATTGTATCTATTGCTATACCATGACGATGGTAATAGCACCACAGTGATTTTTGGTATTGCAGCGTTACTAGAGTATTACTCTCTGCTCTGTATATCAATAACACAGTTGCTGGCTGCGTTATTAAGTGTGTGTGAACTTACGGATTCACCCAGTCTACCTGCGATTTGTTTGTTCCTTATTTCATGTCTTCTATTTTTATGACTTATTAAATTTGATGGCTTCAAGTGCATTATGATATCTATTTAGGAGGCTATAACTGGATACGAACCAGATCCGTGCCTCAGAGTTATTTCAACACATTTTGTGGGCTCCTTTTTGCACTGTATATATATATATCAGTATCTACTATATAGCCATCTGTCCATCTAGCAACGAGGCTTTGATTTTATGCGATCTTGCACTCATAACTCGAGGCGCTCCTAAATTAATTGAAGTGCCTCTATAATATAGATTTCACTTTAGGTATATTATTTTGGTTTATTTAGTACCAACTATAGATTTTCTGTGGGAACCAACACACGTCATTTATTTGTAACTATTTACATGGTCTGTCTCACGTTACCTGTTTAGACCAAACAGGTTTTTAATCACTTCAAGTGCTGTACCTAGGGGTTATCCTGTATTAATTGTGATCTTATGAGTTATTTCATTACTATTTAAGTAATTGAACGTTAAGGATTTCTCCTCTGTTTCAGTTCATGTATTGAGCACCTTGGTCTGTTTTATATGTTTAGTCACCATAGTGATTTACTCACTTCTTTATTATTTAGTTTAGGTATATTTATTCATTATCTTAATTTCTATATTAATACATTTTATTTTTAATTATTTCATCATATCACACTTTACAATGAATGCTTTCAAGAGGGTGTGCTTTTCTCCATTTTCATGATCAATACACAACCCACAAGCTGCCCCACTCTTCACCTTCACAAAAGTCCCTCAAATGATTTCTATCTCTCCTAAATCCGTCCAAATATACCACCGCCACGAACAGCACACAAGTGAGCACGTGACTTAGATATGCAACTATGGTTAATACACACAGCTACTCTAGCCATCTCACCTTTCTCCTCCGCAAGGAACCTTCCGTGAGTTAATATTAACCCTTACTCAATTTCAAATAATATCTATACACTTCCATCACCTGGGGTAGGCAAATATGTTAAGATGTAAACTTAATACTGTATGTGTGAGGGCCCCAGGTCCCTGTTTATTATAGAAAAAACTATGCAGTTTAACACACAAATATCAGTTTTAGCCAAATGTGTCCAAACATGTAAATACTCTCTCTAGAGCGTGCAACAGTTCATTCAGAGCCCAAAGCATTACTTATTAAATGTTTTAATATATAAAAATACAGTGCTTGGATTACAGAAAAAGTATTACAAGAACAGCTTCGTAAAAAAAAAAAGGGTAAAACATAATAGAAAATCCTATACATTACCAAATGCCATAGATTTTCCCCCAGAGAGGTCACCGGTTCACGAATATGAGAAATCACAAATTTAGTCCTAAATCCACCTCTGTTGAGATCTAGTCTTCATAATCCTTGCTCAGATTTAAATACAATTCTTTCCCATTGAATACAACCTAAACCGAGCCCCTGTAGTAAATCAACTGTTAGATTGATGGCTTTATGACACAGAAATAAAAACTCCTTTCAAAGAAGTTTGGACCTTGTCTTCATATCTATATGTACTCATAACTTAACTTCTGTAATACTTACACACACGTGAGTCACATCAATACATTCAGGCACTCATGGTGGATACAACAAGGGTAAATATGACCATATTAATCCTACATTTAAGAGACAAATTGATATCTGTCACTTACGATCTCTTAAAAATACAGTGTGTGGTGTCAGAAAGTGCCCCTCGGTGACATGGTTAAAGATTTGTTACTTTTATTATGCAGAGGAGCTGACATCACAGAATATTCTCATTTTTAATATAGTCACTCATGTTGAATACTTTCTTAGCCACAGCGCTTGAACCTTTCAGAACCATCTAGACTCCCTTTGAAGTTGAAATTTGTCACAGGGGCCATATTTTACACCCAAGACTCCGGACACTGCCCTTATCTCAACTCTATCAGCCACATACAACCCATCGGGTCATTTTAAGTGAGCCTATACAGGATAACCCACCAGTTAAGTTCTGTTTGAAGCCCAGCACCCCCCACCCGGGACAAGCCTGGGCTTGTCATAAACCCAATATATTTTGTATTTTGAAACTCATACTGTAGCTCATTAACCCCCTAAGCACCAAAGGGATTAACATACCTAATATCTCATGACATTATCATGACAGTGACATATGTAGACTTCAAAGAACCTTATCTGAAAAGATTGAGATAAGAAACGTTTTTTTTCTGATAGAATCCTGTGTAGTCTACATTAAAAAACTGCTCTGTTATTTCTTGGCGGAGCGGAGAAAGTGAGAGCAAATAGCATAAGCCATGTGTATACTGTACTGCAGACTTTTGCAGTTCACCTTTGGGGACTTATATGTTATTATGACTTTTTAAAAAATTGTTTTCTATTGTTTTTAAAGCAGCACTCTGCACTGCTCACGGTTTTTGCTAGTTTTTTTTTATAGTTTATCTGAACTGGGAAGTCCCTAGAGATCATGGAACCATTGATCGTTTCCTGGGAACACCCCAGTTTAGGTCATTATCAATTGAAAATGGGGAAATTGCGGCTGTACTTACATTTGACCTATCTGCTCTTGGATGGGCACATATTTTTGTGACCTACAAAGAAGACTTTAATCCATGCAAATTTACATTTCCACTTTCAATTAAATATCTTTCTGCAAACAATTAGACATGACAAGAGACCAATTGCTGCAGGCTGTGAATCAAAAGGAAGTACATTTATAAGAGACTGTCAAGAGTTGAACTCATGGGAAGATGATGTTGAGACAAAGAGATTTGGGTCACTCTAAGAAAACTAATTAAGTGGTGCACCGACAGCGAATAACTACAAGATACAAGAAAAGTATTGAATGGGAGTAAATGTGCTCTTTACTGTTTTGGGTGAAAATACCACATAGTTACATCTCTATGTAGCAGTGCATATCTATATCTGAATATCTCTATGTTTCAAATGTGTAATCACATACATCAATTTAAGATATCATGTGTGATCTAATGGTTTAATGAAAGCACAAATATAGCAAAGATAAGTGTAGAGTCATAAATCTGTATTTCCACATTTTCATCATGTTTGTGGCATGTGGGGGTCTCAGAGACATTTTATTTGATTTATTTTCCATGCTTCTTATATATTTTAATATGTTCTTTAATTTCTCTATACAGTACAGCAGTTCCCATCAGATTAGAGGATACCCCACAAATTGCCCTAACCCAGTTAATTCCAGTCTTTTAAAACTGCGGAATACGTTGATCATGTATTGTGACCCGGTGCAATCGTTTAAAAATATATTAAAAATATTATATGCTGTTCACATTTCACCAACTATCCAGTTGTGGGGTTCATCTACTATTCACAGAGTCAAGCTATTGCCACTGATCTCTGACATGACTGATTATATCTGACACCATGTGAGTCTCCATTCAATAGATATAACCACATCACATTGTTTGAATAAACTTTGTTTATGTATGCTTTTTCATTTATTGCATATTGAAACCTGCGCTCTCCTGCCTTCCCAAGACATATTACAATAACTAAACAGATATATACAGAAAATAGACACAACTTATATTTTCTGAAAGAAGACAACTAGTGAAATCCAGGGATGGGTCACTTTAAAGTGTCATAAAAAATGACTATGTTGATTGTCCCTATGACAAAAAAAAATGCTAAATGTTGTTTAATTTTTCTGCATAAAGGTGGGGATGTATTTTAAGCTTTTTGTAAACTATTTCTTTAATGCTGTCACTTCACAGCTTATCAGTACAGAAATGTAAAAATCGTGGTGATACAACAGTTATATTGCATTCAATAATACACTTCAAACTGGTATAAAAATATCTACACATACAGAAACTGATTAAAGTTAATAAATAATTATATTTTTGAATCCTTGTGTTAAATTGGTGGTACCTCACCCCCCATCCCCCCCACCCTTTTTTCTTTCTCTTTTTCTGTATCCCTTCCCCATGTTTTTTTATTATCAAAAATTGAAATAAAAAATAAGTTACAAAAAAAAGTAAATAAATAATAAAAAATAGACTAACATACGCTAAAGGTACGAATGAAATGACATTCACCAGTTGATCTCTCCTCACTAACCTGATGATCCCCTTTCCTCTATCAAGGGAATTACTGGCATCTACGTCCCCTCCACCATTCCTTTGCTCCTGTTCCCCTCCACCCCACCAATCATATAGGCCTCTTGGAATGGTCTTAGGTAACACCTCCGTTATTACCCGTGGGGTCTTGTATTAAAGTGCTCCCACGGGAGCCACATAACCTCCCATTTAAACTGGGTATTGTGTATAAAATGTATAAACCTCTCCATATTATACATGTCCCAAACTCTGGATATGCATACTCCTTGGTTGGGAATATTCACTTGTTTCTAGAATAGGGGGGTTTTCCTTGTCCTGCTTTAAGAAGATTCAGCAGGACCAGCCAGGGATCCTCCAGCACAATCACTCCAGTGATCTTAAATATACCATCTAGTATTGCTCTTAAAGTGTTGCATATTGGGGAAGTCCCACCCTATGTGTAGAAGTGTGCCCTTACGTCCACATTGTTTCCAGCATCTATCAGACACCTTGAGGAAAATCTCTCTCAGCCTGAGTGTGGGGGAGGAGCCTGCTCGGTCTTTTCCATGCTGCTATCACACTTGACTGCAGCAGCAGCAATTCTCGTTAGGCTTGCCTGGCCAATAGGAGTGCCCGGTTAGCCTCTGTGTCGGATCCTGGTGCATGGAAAAGGCAGCAAAGGCCATTTGCCCACACCTTCTCTCTCCTCAAGCTGCCTCATTCCATTCCTGCTCATTTCTAGATCCCGCCTCACCCGGTAAGCGTGTGACATGTGAGGGGGGGGAAGTTATTAAGTGTGAAGGGGAGGATATTAAGAGTGTGTGAGGGGTGGGAATATTATGAGTGTGAGGGGAGATATTAAGTGAGTGTGAGGGGGGATATTAAGAGAGTGGAGGGGGTAAAGAGTATGGAAGGTGGGGAGAGAAATAGAGAGCAGGCAAGAAAGTGAGAGAGGAAGGGGCGTGAGGGAGATACAGGGGAGATGAGTGAGCTTAATAATGACATTTAGCATACAGCCATACTACAATGTTTTATCTTAAATCTAATCAGGCCCCTCATATGAAATTAGTTCGACATCTATGCCCTAAGATCTCCTTTGATCGCTTCTATTAATCAGGGATAGTTTTGCTCAAAGAGATTCACAGGTTTAGGGGAGATATGAACCCAGGTTTTTTTAGTGACGAGTGTCGCCACCTATACTGTACTGGAAACGCCAGCATATTATCCCTCAATGAGATATTAAGCGCTTCTTACATAAGTCTAGTTAATTTTAAAGTTTGTGACCTCACTAAAATATAGTATTTTTTCATAACGGATAGCATACGGTAGATATCAATGGGTTTTTCAGGATTAGCAGAATATCATCCATTTCCTAGTCCTATCTGTTCCAACACATTTTCCATAAAGGCTCAACCCACCCTATGAAGCGCCTTCTCTGCGTCAATCGAGAGAAACATTGCAGGAATTTGTCTAGTTGTGATGAAGTGTGTAAGGTTTATAAGTTTTCGTGTGCTGTCTCTGGCTCAAGTCCCTCATTCTGCTGGATATAGACCCACTGTGGTCTTTCTCCCTCCTAATAGAAGTATATTAGTATTTTATCTGGTAGTGTTAGGCCTTGAGAACAGGTGTCTGCCTTGTCGTGGCTCGCAAGCTTACAACGCTTTGGCCAAAGGGTTAAACTAAATTACCCTATTTCAAGAGAATATATAAGTATTTTACTGTGTATTTCTGTCATGTTGGATGTAGCATTGGGCTTCTCTGTCATCTGTTGTATACATATGCCACGCTCAATAGTACTCCATTTTGACACATATATATATATATATATATTTTGTGGGGGCTCAGGGGTTCCCAAAAAGAGTTTGCTGGGGTTCTATGTTTTGTGATGAAGTGTGTTAGGTTTATAAGTTTTCGTGTGCTGTCTCTGGACAACCTGGTCCAGCTCAATCAATTGTAGAAGTTGGGATTTTAAGCGATGTGCTATGATTTTGGCAAAAATCTTAATGTCCACATTTAGTAGGGAAATACTCCTATAACTGGTGCACAACTCAGGATCTTTGTCTTGCTTTAGTATGACTGTGATATGGGATTCTAAAATCTGACTCAGTATGATGTTTTTATCTCTGAGTAAGTTAAAAGCCTCCCTCATATGCTTAATTACTGTGAGAATTCCTTATAATATTTTAGAAATAGCCCTCCGGAGCAGGGCTCTTACTGTACCTGTCGGCATTGATTTGATGCTCTTTTCGATTTCCTCTTACTTTATTGGTTGCTCTAATAGTTTAGCTACTTTTTGATCTATTCATTTCATCTTTATCAGATACTTAGAGATTTTGGATAAAAGAATATTTTTTTCAGTCGGCTGGGGTAGATTATATCATTTGGCATTCATCTTTCTGAATTCCTCTTTTATCTGTTTTGGATGTGGTACTACCGTCATACGTTTTTAAGCAATTTACATATTGTTGAATTTAGTTTTTTTCTTCTCAGTTTTAAGATTAATATCCTGCCTTATTCCATATTTTCTTTCTATTGACCACAGTATTGCTTTTTCTACTGTGTGGTTCAGCAGTCCATTGAGTTTCCCTGTAAGGGAAGGTGGGTGTGGCCCAAGAGCTCAGGGTGGCACTGCCAGCCGGCGCTGGAAGCTGAGCCCGGCGGCGCCAAAGGTGCCTTTACTGCTCACAGGCAATTCTTTCTCCCCCTGCCTGTTTCCCAGTTCACAGGGCTGAGCACTTAGCAACTCCTGCACAGACAGGGTCAGAGCAGCCCTATTCCTCCACCCCCCCCCCAGTAAGAAAGTGTGTGTCTTTACAGGAGGAGAAATTGTGTGTGTTTGTTTGTGTGTGTGTGTGTGTATAGATAGGGGTGGGTATTTTGTGTGTGCGTTTGTGCATAGGGGGCAATTGTGTGTGTATATATATATTGGGTGGGGAATTGTGTGTGTTTATATGGAGGAGGGGGTGAGAGTGTGTTTGTGTGTGTCGGGGGAGAATTGTGTGTGGGGAGCAAGAATTGTGTGTCTGTGTGTGTGGTGGGGGGAATTGTGTGTGTGTGGGGGAAGCATTGTATGATATGGAGAATTGTGTGTGTGTGTATATAGTATAGGGGAGGGTATTGTGTGTGTTTGTGTGTGTGCATAGGGGGGAATTGTATGTGTGTATATATTGGGGTTTGGGGAATTATATGTGTGTGTGTTTGTGTGTGTGTCGGGTGGAGAAATGTGTGTGTCGGGTGGAGAATTGTGTGTGTGTGTTGGGGGGAAGAATTGTGTGTGGGGGGGGGGGGATGTCACGTACGGCACACCTGTGACCTGCATACAGGACAAGGGTTAATACTCAGCTCGCAAGCAGTCCCACTTTTCACCTCCGCAAAAGTCCCTCAAATGGACAGTACCTCCCCTACATCCGTCCCTATATACCAACTGTCACGAACAGCACACAAGTGAGCATGTGACTTAGATATGCAATCAGGGTTAATAGACATGGCTACTCTAGCGAGCTCACATTTCTCCTCCGCATGTACCTCCAATGAGTTAATATTAACCCCTTACCCCTTACTCAATTCCAATCATATCTATACCTTGCCACCAAGTTATGCAAAAATAAGATGTCAAATTAATAAATCTGCCAGGGTCTCAAGTCCCTGTTTATGATAGAAAAAACGATGCACTTACATAAGTCCACCACCGTCGTAAATCAGCTGTGAGATTGACAGTTTTAAGAAAAAATCTTTACAAACCGGTGTCTAAACTTTGCCTCAGTAGATACACGCTCATAACTTTCCTTAACTAATACTTACACACACGTGAGTCACATCAATACATTCAGGCGCTCAAGGCAGACGAGACTAAGCATTACAGTCTTACCCATAAACCTGAGCGACAAATGAATATCTGTCCCCCAGTACCTGCCAGACCTCCCATATATGGACCCATTGCGTTTGTCTCCCTGACACGAATGCAAGTATCAAAATTATATACATCAGCATCGCTGTCAAGTCCCTGGTTTCATGTTTCATATCTCTGGGATGGCATAGAATAGTCCCACCCCCGTGGTAATCCATAAACCTCTTCCAGGGATGCTATAAAAACCCGATAAACTGTATTATGTTTATGTTTAAGTCAGGAAAGCGAAAATTCACTTCCAGCTCTGGCAAAACATATGTTCTTATCTCTAGCTCATATCAGTTTAACACTAGGCCTGGCTGAGGCACCTATAGGCCATAAACCATTACTTTGTACTTCCAACACCAAACCCCAACTAAGTTCCCTTTGAAAGCCAACCCAATACATTGTATTTTTACAAAATTGTACCTTTCTAACTCACGAAGCACTCGATGGATTAAAATACATAGTATCTCATATCATTACGGGAATTGTGTGTGTGTACAGGGATGGGGAAGGATTATAGGGGGTAGAATTGTGTGTGAGGTGGGAGAATTTCGTGGGAGGGACAATTGAGTGTGTGTCTGTGTGTGGAGGGGGAATTAAGTGTGTGTGGGGTGGGGAGAATTGTGGAATTGTGTGTGTACTGTATGTGGGGGGGGGGAGATTGTGTGTGTGTGTGTGGGGGGGGGATTGAGTGAGGAGTAGGTTGTTCGGAAAGCTGCTCACATGTGTTTTTTTGTTTACTGTAGGGAGCCCTTTCAAAAAATGTTCATGGGGGATCAAAAAAATGTACACCACAGCTGTAAGATTAATTAATCCTAGTCCTACATCTACTGTTTGATTCTTTTGTATGCGTTAGTTTTATCTCCTGGATTTGCTAGATGAGTTACTCAACTTGAAGAATACCCACTTGATTAGCTCACCTCTGGCAATACATTAATGAGGCTTCCAATCCATTGCCACTGAGGTGTCTTTTGTTACATTAATTTGGAAATATTCTCTAAGAAGAAATATCAGTGTCTCTCAATAAGGTCTCATTGAGTCTCCACATCCACTTGGGTAGGGTTGAGCAAACTTTTTATGCCAAGCCCCCCTTTTAATCCATGAAATTTCTCGGGCCCCCCCTGCCTGATATAATCAAAATCACATGAATTTTTTTTTTATTATTAAACGGTATACAATGTAAATACAAATATGTCTAAATACTTGCATATTTCAACAGCTCGCGCTTGCAAAATTAGGCTGCGACCATGCTGCCGCTGAGAGCGGTGACATCACCAACTCTCTAAGCATGAGCACAGGGTGTCCTGCATAAGGCTGCGTCCAGGGTGCCTTCTCCCGTGCTGAGGCGTGCGGAGGCTGAGGGAAAGCGAGTGCTTTCCTGGCCTTAGACCGCGCGCCGTCCCGGGGCGTGATGGGGGGCGGGCCAGTGACGTCACGGAGCTGGTTCGCCCTCATTGGGCGAACCGCTCACGTGACCGGCCCTGCGCTCCGGCGAGCGCCAAATCTAATATTTGGATAAGACCTACGCTTCCACGCGCTTGCGGAAGCGTAGGCGAGCCCCTACTAAAGCCGTTCTCATTGCGGCTGTAGGGGCTCACTGGTAAGAACCAGCGCACCTCAGCACGGGTCAGCGCCTAAGCGCTGACCATGTCGAGGCCTAATTTTGCAAGCAGACAGGAGGAGGAGGGGCTGTGTGTGCAGAGAGAAGCCTCGCCCCCGAAGCAAGGCCCCGCCCCCACAGCAAACCACAGCACAGAGAAGCAGCAGCACGGAGCTTGAGCTTCTTTGCCACCCGTGCACAGCGTCTGCCCGCCCCCAAGTTTCGCCGCACGCCGCCTGCGCCCCCCCTAAATAATCTTGCGCGCCCCCCAGTTTGCGCACCGCTGCACTAGGGCACCTTTCTCCATCCAATCGAGTATCAGCTCAATAGGAGCATGGTCTGACCATGATATAGCTCCTAATTTGGTATCCTTAATCCTATCTCAATGTCAGCTCAATGAAGATGTAATCAATTCTCATATAGACCTTATGTGTGTTTCAATAATATGAGTAATCCCTGACCGAGGGGTTAAGTATCCTCCAAACATCCAGTGGACGGTAAAGACATAATTACAAACGTCTGACTATTACAAACAGTGACGATGAAGTAACCCCCTCCTTCAACACAAACCATGCATAGTTTAATGTGTAGGGGGCACTCCTTGTGATAATCAGAAAAATGGGTTTAATTACAGTAGGTAACCCGCAAAAAAAAAACTGGTGAACAACTTCCCTATTGATTTTTAGGATTAACCCAATAATACTATCCTCATTATTTTGGTGCTGTACCCTCATTTTATTCAGGGGTAAGAGGGTACTCTCGATGACCACCACTTCTAATGATCACAGGAATGAGATTGTAACCCCCTCTTGATTTGGGGGGCTTCAAAACAAACAAATGTAAAAGTATTAACATGAAGAATAAATGATGAAATACAATTGAATATTAAGGGAAATAAGATTGTTGGTCAGGATGCGGGTAATACTGGTGAGGGACATAGAGAGTGGAACAAAATAATAGCAGAGGGTCCCTTGTCCCACCAATGAAGTTGGATCCCCAGCAAGCCACAGGGGGAGAAGGGCTGAAGTTGCAGGGATATGGGAGGAAGGACCCTCTGTACAGGTTTTAATTTAATATAAAGCTTTTCGTGAAATTAGTTATTTCTGTTCATCTGATCTTCCTTGATGGCCAGATGAGCCAATGTAGCAAACACAGGTTGAATCAGAGTCCTGCCAGCTGCACATGGGGTCAGAATATCTGTGACACATCGGGTACATCGCAAGGGCACTGAAAGGGTTAAAATGTGCTTCTAACTATTTTGTTTTCCTTTCGTTTTGGTTTTCATATGGGGTTGTAATAAATAGATACTGTCCTCTCAAGGCTTCGCTGTTCCAAATTAAAGATCATTTTGCCTGAATTCTTATTACTGTATATTATTTTATCTGTATTTCTGAAAGAAAAACAAACATTTTATATATGGGATCTTCGTAGTTTTACCAGTGTAGAAAAATTTACTGTAACGTAAATTGGTAACATGTGCGAAGAGTGAGGATGTTCTTCTGGCGCTTGCGTACCGATTGGTAATGTACACACAAATCCCAGCAGAACTAAAGCCTTGTTCTTTTCCATCAAGAGCGTAATCCTTTTTTTAGGTTGTGTGTTGATCCTTTAGTTATTGAGTAAAAAGGTCAGCCTAGGTTCAAAGTCTGGTTACAAAAGTAAACACAATATTTTGTAAGTGCTGCAGGTCACAATATTACCACAGATACTGACAGTCTTATCTTCTGCATCTGTGACCTTGGAGAAAGCTAAACCAAGGATTAAGAGTATGCATCTGCAGGAAGGTTATATCATGACTCAAAGTTAATACTTCAACGTGCCATATGTTCTAAAGCGCCGATGACTAAGAAGAAAAAGCCTTTGAATCCTTTGCTTTGCAATGAAATAACATTGGAAATTATTCCTCAAAATAAAAAACATTTTTTAACAGAAATTCTTCAGTGGTTAAAACAATAACATCATTGTCCGAATTTTTTTTTTTAAATCGTGTTATTTTAAAATCATACAATGGCTAAGAAATAGAGGATATTTTTCATGGAAATAATATAGAGGCATAAACAACACAAAGACTGAAAGCCGAGATGGAATGCAGACTCATTGCTGTTATATTGGGCGCCAATGGTTCACAAAATGTACGGACGCAGTGCAACCAAAAATTGCAAGACCCGCAACCTCACTTCCAATTTAAAATGCAATAAGCTTGTGCACCCACAAGGGAGAGCCAGAGGGAACTCTGAAAAGGGGTTGGGATTATTAGTTGGTATAAATCGCGAATGGCACCATATCGGTCAGCTCGTAGACTAGACAAAGAAAAGTCAGGTAGAAGTGATACCTTTAACAGCTAACACGTGTTTTAAAAGAGTGCAAGCTGCAAGGACCACAAAGGAAGAAGGAACATGTGTGGGCCTGACAGCTCACACTCTGTTTAACCCCAAGTTAGCTATCAAAAGTATCACTTCTACCTTATTTTTATCTGAATATTAGTGGCTATCGGTAACAGTTGAAGAAACATACAATCATGCCAATGAATTTGTAAACTGGCTGTGTGTGTATCAGGCATCTATTGCAAGAGTATCATTTCTGAAATCCTGTCTCCTCCAGCTTTGTCATGTCTACAAACTGTTAAACATGCTGAATTCTTACAACTTTGCAAAGGCCAAGTGTTACCGACATGTATGAGTCTGCTAGTACAGGGGGGCTCAACTCCAGTCCTCAAGCCCCCCCAACAGGTCAGGCTTTCAGGATATCACAGCTTCTGCACAGGTGGTAAAATCAGAGGCTCAGCCGAAGACTGAGCCACCTATGCTGAAGCAGGGACTGATTGAGCCACCTTGTGCTGAAGCGGGGATATCCTGAAAACCTGACCTGTTGGGGGGGATTGATTACTGGATTTGAGCGCCCCTGTGCTAGTGTACATTCAGGAATTGATTTGAAGAATATTACATTGTGCAGTATCTCCAATGACCTGTACAGTATTAGGTAGAATGATTAGTTGCCGCTATTGTTGAGAGAAACGGATGACACTTAACAATTTGCATGAACAAGGTAATATCCCAGAAAACATGACTTTGTTTGAATATTTGGCTTATTTCTAGAGATGCATAAAACAATAGGATTTCTGGAGAGGAAAAAATGGGTGAAATGACACATGGGTAAAAGGGCCTTCAAACGTATTCCTGCACTGGGCCCAAAAAAGCTAGCCCTACCGCTGCTACGAAGAGCGCAGAGCTAATCCTTACCTGGGGACTGGAATATATTTCAGTTTCTTTGAATTAAGGTCAGTAACTTCCAAATAATCAGAGAAATGCGGAGGAGTCACATCTAAAAACACAAACAAAGGCATTTGTTAAAAGGAATCCAGAATAATCAGAAAAAAAACTCAAGCGGAATATTAGGGTTAGGATGATCTATTTTGCAGTGCTGCAAATTCATTTCCTTAGTTTGTGTTTACTTAAATAAGAGAAAATAGAATTGAGTGATGTTGCCAATTTCTGTGCAATTAAATATATTGGGAGAACAAGTGATGGAAGCCAAGCTGACCCTTCACATCCCTTAGTTAAGTATGCCAGTGGAAATCTAGGATTTGATTATGAAAGCGACTGCTTTGAGTATCAACTAAAGTCCTATACTGTGCACTGGGAACGTTGCTGCTGCCAGTTGAACCGATTTACAAACAAAAATGTGCACTGTATATCATTGGGTTTTTTTTTCTGCTGTTCAAATTTGGTTGACGTACATTGATTTATTTATAGCACCTGACGGTAACACATGATAAATGACTTTCCGCTTAAGGGATATGGAAAGAAAATGAGAGCCTGGATAGCACGTTTTATGCAAAGAGACAACACAAGAATTGGTCGGGGTAGATTTTCCTGAAATTGTTGTCTCACTGAATCCCTCTCAAAATACAGCCTGCAAGAGCCTGGGCTCATTAATTGGATAAGCAATTCCTAAAGCAATTCCTAAGCAATTCCTAAAATCCTATTTTTTACCCGACCACCCATGACTTATTTTTTTTAACAGCACCAAAGTTTTCTTATACTATAACAGTGAAGGCAAAATGATAGTAACAGGTGTCCTGCAATGTCTTCGAACTTTGCTGGTCAATCACTTCTTTATCAAACAAAACAGAGGCAAAAGATTTTGAGAGGCTATACACAAACATGTATTGCATAATTATGAATTAAAATAATTAAACCGACTTACTGTATGTGATCTGGTGTACTACAACGCTCATGTGATAATGTATCTAATGTGGCCTAAATATCTCACAGGGAATCATTACTATTTTAGTCCTCAACTCCTTTGCAAAATTTAGTATGAAGAAATCAAGGGAAACACACAGCTCTCCGCCAATTGTGCACCACCTCTAAACATGACTACATTTTTGCAGAATAGGTGTTATACGAAAAGCATTAAAATGATCAAAAATCAGAACATTTTCTCCTACATTTGTTAAAGCTTTACTATAAATAATCCAGTTACATACGTGTTATAATGAATACTGTGATTGCAGCAAACGCTGCCTCACTGATAAATGATGAATCGCTCAACCCAAACATATACAACTATAATCTCACATTCTTTACACATTATGTGAAATGAGTTTGTCACCTTAAATTCACACTGTTCTTACAGTAAATGTACCAAGTTAAGAATTGCTAATTTGTGAAATTTGTGGCTCGGTTTCTTGTAGCTGATCTAGCTTTAGCAGAATCCAGCTCATGGAAAGAAGATAAAACATGCCTTCCAGCTTCACTAGCTAGCTAGGAATGACAATGACCATTAACACATAGCCTATGGCCTACGCACTAATAGCCCATAAATAAAAAAAATTGCCAGGGTTTTAAAATCGCCATTTTTACAGCATTGCTATCACGGTATGCAGAAAGCCCCGGATACAATTAATAGCAACATTTGCAAAAATAGCGAGTAGCCGGCGGCGTGAAGATCGCTCCGCTGAAAAGGGCTCACCCGCTAAGGTAATGACTCCTGAGGAAGCCGTCACTTGCATTAAGCGATTTCTATACCAAGACAAATTTCCATAGCCAATTCCAATCTGGGTTTCGTCCCAAACACTCCACCGTAACTACCCTGCTAAAAGTTTGCAATGAAATCCAGTGTGGAATGGAACGGGGACAACTCACTGGTGCAGTATTCCTAGATTTTGCAAAGGCTTTTGACACAGTTGATCATGCTATCCTGCTTAACAAACTCCAGAGCTCTGGAATAGGGAAGCATGCTTTAAACTGGTTTCAGTCCTACCTATCAGGAAGATCCCAACATGTGTCCATCTCAGGCTCTAACTCCAACGCCCTGGATATCACCTGTGGTGTCCCGCAAGGCTCTGTTCTGGGGCCCCTACTCTTCTCAGTGTTCATTAATGATCTTCCCAAAGCTTGTAAGGAAGCCTCAATACACATGTATGCAGACGACACAATCCTATATGCACACAGCCATAGCCTCTCTGACCTTCAACACATACTTCAGTCTGACTTTTTGAGACTCGTAAACTGGATTTCCCAAAACAAACTGTTTTTAAACACTGACAAGACTGTAACAATGGTGTTTGGGACCAAGACTAAATTGTTAAAGCTTCCAGCGACTGAGCTCCAGATTACAACCAACACTAACACCACCCTAACTCCTGTTACTAGTTTTAAATACCTGGGCATATGGTTTGACTCCCACTTAACATTCGGGATGCACATTAATACCCTGACAACCAAGACCTATGCCAAACTAGGGGTACTCTACAGGAACAAATCCTCCCTAAGTCTCCTGGTCAGAAAACGTATCGCACAGCAGATGCTAATGCCAATTATTGACTATGGAGACATAGTATATGGCTCAGCACCTCAAACCCACCTTGGCAAACTTGACACCCTCTACAATTCAATTTGTCGTTTTGTTCTCCAATGCAACTACAACACACATCACTGCGATATGCTCAAAGAACTAGATTGGTCATCACTAGAGTCTAGGCGCAAAGTTCACCTTTCCTGTCTTACCTTTAAATTCTTCATGGGCAAGCTACCCAGCTATCTGAACAAGCTCCTCACCCCTACCACTTGCAGCACTTATCACCTGAGATCAGACTCCAAAAGACTGTTCATGGTCCCAAGGCTCAACAAAGTATCCGGACGTTCCTCCTTCTCCTACCATGCACCCCAAAACTGGAACAACCTACCAGAGACTCTCACATCCACCACCCGTTTAAGTTCTTTCAAATCTAAGGCTGTCTCACACTTTAATCTGGTCTGTAACTGTTTCATACGCCCATAATATATATTTTCTTTAACTATGCACGCAATGTCTTGTATATAATGTATACCCTGTTCATTTATGTAACTGTATTTGTAACCATGTATTATTTGTTTTACTCTGTGCCCAGGACATACTTGAAAATGAGAGGTAACTCTCAATGTATTACTTCCTGGTAAAATATTTTATAAATAAATACGGTGAAACGCGCAAAGCGTGGATCGCGGCACGATTTCGGAAGAGAGGCATCCCAGAGGTATCCCGTCGGCTCCGGCGGGTGAATTCATACGACCGGTTGTGACGTCATAGGAACCAAGCGGATGCGGAAGTGATTGGAGACACGGGCGGTAGAGCGGTGGAGCGGTGAGATCGCGACTTACCATATGACTACACCTAATACTTACCATGCCCCTGATTCACTTTCACATTGTAAGACTTCATTCGTGAATTTTGTGTTCTATAAATTTTTATGTGTGATCTGCACTATGGCCTTGTCTCTCTCTAATTTCGAGATTTGCTGATTCTACTACACCTACTGTACCATCCAACGACATCATTGCCACTGTTTGGATTTTTGCTTCAATTCTGCTACATACAGGACCCTTATAAGCTCATATTGAACCCCCCAAATAACCACAACATTCAATTCTGCTACTCAATTGTGAATAGGAATTTTCTTTACATGGCTTTCACCATCACTCCTCTGGGGTTTGGAGGAATGTGTTTATTGTTTGCCAACTGTCCGCTTTAAATGTGTGAGGCGCTTTGAGCTCCATTAGGAGAAAAGTGCTATTTACATAAAGTTATTATAAAGTTACTGCATTACCTCAAACGATCCAGGACATGCTCAACCAGTACTCGTTTAATATATCTTATTTTTATATTTACTAGTTGCCTTGATTTTTCTGATTTCTGTTTGTTTACCAATGTTTTATTAGCAGTATATACGAGGAATGGAATACATATATAAGTGGACATTTTTAGGCAGGTAAGAACATAAAACATCTGCCTAACAAATGTTGACTGTGTTTATTACCTACTTTACTTGCTCCAGTATAGAGGACTGACATTTATTACTTACAAAAGAGGGAAGGCTCAAATGAGAATGACGGCTTCATTAGCTGTTTTGCAACATACTAAAGATAACGCAATTCTCCTTCAGATTATAAAGAAAAAATTAACTCAAAGAATAGCTACAGAGATAAACAATAAGGGAAGAATTGCAATAGAAAAGTGAGCTAGTCCAAGTAAATAAATAATCTATATTTATGTCTTAAGAAAAATGAATGGTATAGGAGGTAACCCTTTGGACCAGATACCACTAAGTAATACGTTATGTGAGTTTATAGCAATTTAATTATTGCAGTTTATGCTGTTGCAGGAATGTGGTTATGGTCTATACATGAAGGTATTATTATTTCAGACATACTACTCTCCTGTCACCTTTTTTACTTTTACTTATTTTGCTTATATGATTTTGGCTTTAAAGACTTCATGTGAAAAAGCTAGTGAGAATACATGTGTGTAAGCACTGTTTTCGGCACCGCGGCAAGGCACGACTGCGACTGTCCTGGTGCCGGTGGACAATTACTCTGCGGGGGTTCCATCCGGAAGCATGGACCCCCCGCAGCGATACCACGGCCGCATTATATCCAGAGCCGCAGCTTTAAGCATTTTCAGTCGAGACTCCGGAGACAGTAAGTCCAGCAACATCTGTAGCATGATTTTGTGTTCCCAGAGTTGAGTCACGTGTGTGACTTCTGCAGTGGCTTTTCCCTTTCTGTAGCACAGTGTCCGCTGCATTAAAATTTGCATCTGTACCATGAAGCACATTTGACAAATAGTACTAGTGTCTTTCATGGCTTAATGATATCCTTTGACTACAAGTCCAATATGTGTTGCGAAGTCAGATCTCACTATCAGAAAGTAGATCTAGTTTTATGAAGAAAGGTCCACAACTTTTCCACTATATCCCTAATAACATGCAGCCATTCGACTACTTTACAAAACACTGTCAACTAGTAAAATAATCATTTCTTTTGTTAAAGCAAACAGGTAGCACATTCTCCCTTGCTGGCTGAAGAATTAATATACTGTAAAAAAATGTACTATTATTTATAAAATTATTTTATAAACTGACTTTTAAGAACAAAAGGCCACTGTACCTTGAGATGGAAGAAAATGTGTTGGCGATTCCTTGGTGTGTCTTTGTGTATATGAATGTCTCGTTATGTTGTCTTTATCAAGGACGGGTGTACTCTTACAAGCTTTCCTGGATATTGTGTACCCACAGTTTAGGTCAGACAGTACACTTATTTATTAACACTTTAACAAGTGTTCCATTACATTATTACTACATTTGACTTGTGAGTGTAAATGTGCAATTGTCACCAGATGTGAATAAATAGGTGTTAATTCTCGAGGTATCCAAAAAGTGTTCCATTTACTGTATGGTATAACTGAAAGTTTAACATCCCAGTGCTGGTCAAATAAAAGTATAGTATAGATAGCTAAGATTGTAGTTTTCTCTAACACGGCTGCTTCAAAACAATATAATATTGCAATATCTTGCCAATAATTTTTTTTTTGTAATAAATCCTTCACAGAGTAAACACCAGTGCAGTTTTAAAATCTATGTACATTATATGTTCATCGTTGAAGACCCCTCATACACATCTACAGTTCTCTAGCACCATAACGGCTACTAGAATTTGTAACTGTATGATAAACGCATCTTACCTTTAGGGTAAATATCTTTTAAAGGTACATTAGTCGCTGATACGACCCTGACTATTTGGTTGGCAGTAAGTAAAATCACACAATTTCTCTGCTTCACATTTCCAAATTGACTGCTTCCTGAAGGAGGAAACTGATCAGTAGCGAGGGTGCCAGGACTGCCCAGCGATGATGCTCTCTTCCAGCTGTAAACTTCACTCGGAGACTAAAAAACAAATAGAGAACTGAGAAAGCTGGAGCACAAACATTGCGTCAGTACCTGTGCATAAGATTTTCTTACCCATATACAGTTCATGGGTAACTTGTCTATTGTCAAAGAGGCATTGAGGACGGTGAATACTAAAGGACAAATGGGTGTTGCATCTTCTCAGTGTCATTGAACAAAGGAAACAATTTCAATGTACTGTAGCTGAAAAGACAACAAACTGAAGCCCTTTAATTAATACGCTGAATCGACCATTCAGGTTGTTTTCGGGCTGACAATCCCCATTAAAGTCCAATTTGGGGTATACAGACGTCCCCCTAAGCAGTACACCACGTCACAATTAAGCAAATATGTATTGTGATTTTTTTTAACTGACTCTACACGGTTGGGAGAGGATATTTTCCCATTCATCAAGTTGTAGTCTTCTCCTATGCTGAAGAATTTCAGTTCAATAGAATTGTAAGTCACGTAATCAGTGTTATATAATATAATTACTCCCAGTCCTATTGAATGTAAAAACAAATGCAATTCTTCAATTTCAAGCACTCAGGTGGGTCTACAAGCACTCAGGTGGGTCTACAAGCACTCAGGTGGGTCTATAAATGCTTTAGGACCACTGGATCTAGCAGACAGTCCAAAATCATGAGCAGTCTGCTGGCCGTGGTGCTATTCTGTGAACAGTGGTTAAGCAGAAATTCATGCAAATTTTATTTTACCAGTACTGCGTTATAGCAACTTTTAACTTCAGTACCCAAACAGGTGAGAATGACTTTACCATAGTACAATACTTTTCAGTAAGGAGAGAACTACAACTATGGTTCAATCTTGAATATGGACTGCACTCCTTAACTTAATAAATACAATTCAATACTATTTGTATCAAGTCGAGGTGTAAAAGTGCAAAAGTGCATTTTGAGCCATGTGTTGCAAAGTTCAAAGGTAAAGTCAAAACGCCAAATAAATAGCAATGCTATAGCTTGCGCTAGTAAAATTACTCTATTAATCCTTTCTTCTCAAGGATGTCTTCTTTCTACCCCCTTTGTATCTAAAGCCCTCTCCCGCCTTAAACCTTTTTCATTGACTGCCCCTCACCTCTGGAATGCCCCTCACCTCTGGAATGCCCTTCCCCTCAGTACCCGACTAGCACCCTCTCTATCCACCTTTAAGACCCACCTTAAGACACACTTGCTTAAAGAAGCATATGAATAGCACTGTGGATATTCTGAACACATGGCACATAAAGCTTGGCCCCCTGCAGACGCACTTACCAGAACTCCCTCCTACTGTCTCTGTACGTTCTCCCTACCTACCAATTAGACTGTAAGCTCCTCGGAGCAGGGACTCCTCTTCCTTAATGTCTAAAGCACTTATTCCCATGATCTGTTATTTATATTATCTGTTATTTATTGGATTACCACATGTATTACTGCTGTGAAGCGCTATGTACATTAATGGCGCAATATAAATAAAGACATACAATACAATACAATTCACTGCCAGAGGGGCCCACAACGCATTGTGCTACAGTGCATTGCTGGTCCCTTTGGGAACAAAAGAGTTACTAGTGTATAGCTTTATTTGAGAAATAGACCTCTATGGCCAGGATATAGCTTGTTACAAGGTATACTAGAGATGAAGTAGGTTTTAATCTTATGAAATGCGTTGGATGTTGTATTTGAGTATTCTATGATAGTTACTCTGCTGTTTTCCCCCCTGTGGCATTTAGCTATGTGTGTGCTGAGTTTAAAGGGTTTCCCATAGACATCTACTGCCTTGCATTTTCAGCGATTTAAGTGACGTCATTTGAGTTTCCTCTCTGCCAAAACAGCTGAGCTGCACTGCTTGCCACTAAGGGAGGATTAGTTGCTCCGTTCAGGCGGAGGTAATTCCTTATACGGGAATCTTCAACGCCTCACCGGCATTTGATTTATGCAATCCCAACAGCCCTTGTGTTGAGCAGTTTACCAGAGAGACTTTGTTTGGGACCTTCACCTCTTTTTCGGTTGGATTTTGGACGCTATTGACTGATGTCCCATCTGGAGAGAGGACTTCATCCCCACTACGTCCAGTAGCTGAAGACGGTTGTCACCTGTGGAACTTCCTGCATCTGGTACCATGCAGGTTATTGCATGATATTTTTTTACTATCTTACGTTCTTGTACGTGCAATACTTATCCTCACCATATTGTTCAATATCATTTTATTTACTACACTATGAGTTGTGCGCTTTTCTTTTTTCTCATACTAGAGAGTGGCTGTTAACAAGATGTGAGTAATCTTCCTAGCTGTGCCGCACAGGTGAACCTAAGAAATGCCCTTTACACCAAGTCAATGTTCAACATTCTACAGCGGAACTAACAGAATGTAAGTATACAATGTTATTTCTATCGTACTCACCAGTAGATCTGGAAATCCCACAACTACTGAAGCATAGTTATTCTCGTCCGAAAGAATCCTATTAGGGGAAATTATCTTCTGTCCAACAGCTGCACTTAGATTCTCAGATGGCAATTGGTCACTTGAGATTATATGTGGGACAGATGGCGATGACACTAAAAGAAAGGTACAAATTAAATTAAAATCTATCATACTGAATTTATATTAAGTACAAGTTGAATATGTTTCGGTGGCCCAAGTCCAAAATCTAGTGTTGCTAGATCCCTCATTACTGTATCCCACTCTGTCAAACATACTACTTGATTTTCTGCAAAAAAACATATTCTTTCCCCCCCACACCCGCAAACACTCTGCTGTGTCCTTAAAAGGTCCTTTAGAGGCCCAGTCAGAGAAAAAAACCCTGTGGCATTTAACAAGTTAACGTCACTTTTTTTGAGTGGTCTAGATTTACTACAACTAACATCACTTTTGCGTCACCAGTTTTGTTTTTTTTTATCTCACCACTGTTTACAAGGTTAAGGTATTTAACACTTTACATATATATAATTTCAACAAATAGCCAAATTACGTATGATCTGTCCTACTGCTTTCAAAATAAATGTTTGCACTGGAGCAAAACTGAAGCATAACTTGATTAAATCTCATTGCTTGCAATAATAATTTCAATTATTTGTTAGAATTGAAAATATATCCTTACAGGTTCAAGTATTTAGCTAACCATGTAAAGGATATACCATGTAAAACTTTATTTCGTATTTTGACCTTACATTGCCCTAAAACACTCTAACCAGATACTGTTTTCAATTTCGTTACACAATCTCTAGAGATGTGTTCAAATGATATTGTCCATGGAACAGGGTGAAATAAAGCTGGTTAAAGAACTGTTGTCCAATAATATAGGAGTTTTCTATTGTGTAAAGAGGTGACCTTTCATTTGACCTACTTACATAGTTACAATGCAGCATTAATATGAATGCATTATTATCTATGTCATTTAATACCTGCTGTTACACCAAATCCCGTGCTCACTGGCTCCTCATTTAATGCATGTAGTTGACAGACTCCAGTGTCTTCAGCATCCATGTGCAAAGGCTTGGTCAGAAGGAACTTTCTGCAGAGTTGATGGCAAAAAATACTAATATCAAAGACTTTGGAGTATTTTTTTCTTCTAAATTTACATATATACAACCTATTCAGACTCCGTTAGGAAGAAGGTAGGTGAATGGATGATCGATGCCGCCGCAACTCCTGTGTACGCAGACTCACCAGGAAGTGGTTTGAAGATAACAAAAAACTTTATTCGGCTACATAAAACAGATACCTTGACAGACAAACTAGGGACCTCCTCCTCCGTTAGGAAGAAAGCTGCGAATGACTACAATATTTAAGTAATAATCCCTGAAGAACAGGGCATTACTGGCCAATAATGCCCTGGCTGGAAGAGTTGAAGGCCCGAGGCGAAGCCGATGCCCTGTTCTGAGGGGATTATTACTATTATAGGCTAAATGTAGGCTTATTTAATAAATAATAGACACTTTTGTATAGTTAAATAGATTTTATTATTAAAATAAAATGGTAAATACATGAAACCGCCTCTATATACGCTTACACTGCAGATATATAAATCCACACACTGCCGCCCCCTCTGTGTGTACACACACACACACACACACACACACACACACACGCACCTCTACAGACACACACAGCAGCTCAACACATACAAACTGTTGACACACACACACACACAAACACACACACACACACACACAACACAGCACCTCTACACACACACTGGAGCTCTAGACCCACAACACAGCACCTCCTATACACTCACAACACAGCACCTCTACACACGACACAGCACCTCTACAAACACAACACAGCACCTCTACAAACACAACACAGCACCTCTACAAACACAACACAGCACCTCTACAAACACAACACAGCACCTCTACACACACACACACACACACACACACACACACACACACACACACACACACACACACACACACACACACACACACACACACACACACACACACACACACACACCAGCTCTACACAGACAAACACTGCTGCTACACACACGCGCTACACCCATAAACACTGCTGCTGACACTGACACACACACACACACACACTGGAGCTCAATACACACACACACACACACACACACACACACACACACACACACAGTAGCTCTATACACACACACAAACTGCTGCTACACATACAACAGCACAACACACACACACTGCAGCCACAATCAAAAATGCAGCCACTTACTAAACTTTGCACTCTCCCCCCCACCTCTACACACAACACAGCACAACACAGCACCTCTACACACACAACCCCCCCCCCCCCCACACACACACACACACAAAACACTGCACCTCTATACACAACACAGCACCTCTACACACACGACATACACACACAAAACTGCACCTCTATACACAGCACCTCTACACACAACACATCACCTCTACACACAACACAGCACCTCTACACACACACACAAACTGCTGCTACACACACATGCTACAACCATAAACGCTGCTGACACTGACACACACACACTGGAGCTCTATACACACACAGCACCTCTACACAGATATACAACACAACAGCACAGCACACACACACTGCTATTGACACACACACACAAACTGCAGCCACAAACTGCAGCCAGCCACTTACTTCTTTACAGACCCCTTCTCCCTCCCCCCTCCTCCCTCCCACCCAATTCAACTGAATCTGCTCAGAAAATCTCAGTCAGCTCGGGAGGGGGAGTAGTCAACCCGTAGCTGATACTTCCTGACCAATCCCCTGCCCTGTCTCAGAGCTGTTATTTCATTCTAACCAATCCCATGCCCTGTCTCAGCTGTTCTGAAAGTTGATTGGCTGGAAATAAACACATTGAAAACTGCACTTTGCAAGCGCCTAAATTCCGGGCATTACTGATTGGATAATGCCCGGAATTTTAACCAATCAGAGAGCAGGGTTTTCAATAATGCCCTGAATTTTACTGCTTTAGCCTATAATAGCCTTTAATCTATGGTGTAGGTGGTATAATCCTTAATGTATGCATGTGGGGAAGTTTAGAACATCATTCTCAAGCACCCCAGTGTATTGAATAACACCCTTATCTATTTAAGAAGAGGCAATTGTTTATAATATGTATGATTATTTTATTTTGGAATATTTATCTAGTGGATTTTTTTTTAAATTAATGTTATGCACAACTGTTTTGAAAGCAGTGTTTTTAATTGATACATACACACTTCTTAAAGCGGCCAGTGCTTCTCACCGTGAATGAATGAGATATCTTAATCATGTAATGCATGAATGGTATCTCATGAGAAATCCATGCTTAGGTATACATTTAAAGTGAGCAAATCAATCTCTCTCTCTCTCTAAGTTTTCAAATAAGATGGGTGTTAAACTTAACATATATAACCTTTTAAATAGCAGGTTAATTAATGCACTGCTTCTACTTGGATGCTATTCAAAGGAAAGGATGTCCTTTCTTTTATTTTGGCTTGGCCCTAGCTTAAAAAAAAGTGTGCCTCTTAATCTACACTATGTTGCTCATAAAATAATCCAAATTTAGCTGTGTCCGAGTGCCTTCAACTCCTCCTAGATAAGAGCAGCTTTTGTATGGTTGATATTATGATGGGAACTGCCTGTCCTACTTGGACAGTAAATGATCATGCAGTTCATAAGTTTGAATAAACAGAGAATCGTACAAAGTTATACACTGAGTCACCAGCCCTGTGGTATATTGTGCTATATCCCAGAGTGCAACTGGAGGACTCCTGTTGGAAGTGATCATCACTCCACGTAAAAAGTTCTGGACAGGGGTAATTCTAAGATATCCCCAATGAGATAGGCATGTTGGTCCCTTTGGTGGGGATTCACTGAACCTAACTGAATTTATCCTAAACATCTGAGTTCACTTTGTCAGTCTCATTTACAAAGTTCTTGATGCAAGGAAGTGTTGTTGACGTTCTAACTGAGGCCATAAATTTCTATAGAGATGAATGACTTGATTTGCTTAACAACACATTAAGACAACTAATATCAGCACAACTATATATTTCTTTCCTCAAAATACTGCACATTTTTTTGCAGATTTGGATCCGCCTCGGATTAGCCAGTTCCTTTAGTCAGCTGATCAGTCTCAAACAGGACAATCTACAATTTGGGAATTTTTTTTCCCCCAAAGATAGTGAGCACTTTTAACAATCCGAAATCTGTTGCCGGATTGGGGATGGGGGTGAATACATATTATTTCTTTGTGCTTGAAGTCCTTTCAAGGTTACAATCAACAAAATAGATATCCCTTGGAGGTGTGTTGTTAGAAGACAGTGTGCACTGCTAGCTATCAGCGGGTTTAGGTCATGCTGCTAGAGCTGAGGCATAAAAAGCAGTGGTTGTGGGTTCTAGTCCTGTTGGGTTGTACATTGTTCCAATCATTAGGCTTTTTAACTCTATATAGTTGGTATGGAAATCATTTTGGGAAGTGTGGGATGGGACTCATTTAAATATACTTTGCATATCAATTAGCATATCTCCCAGCTGGGTACCCCAGGTGTGCTCCTTTTCAGCACTGACATGTCTCCCTAATTTACTTTACTTGGAGGGATATTTGAGGGGATATATATACAACTGGAGACACTAATTACATATATTCAATTTGAATCTCTCTGTCTCTCCTCTGAGAGGCAGAACCATCTTCAGATTGTATGTCCCGATACCCTTGAAGCTACATTTAATAATCTACTTACTTACATTATGACACCACTCAAAACCACTTTTTATATTGGAAAAAAAAATCTCGGAGATGGTAACGAAGCCCACAGATACATGACAAGAAAAACAATCTACCGAACTTACTGGTTGGTTTTACTCTCAATTAAGAGCCACCTCTCTTCTGCCACCAGGAAAACAGACTTGAGATTGATCGGTAGTGAGATGGTGTGGGTGGTGCCCTCAAGCACATCAAGAACATCGAGCGAGTTACTGTGAAAGGACACAATCCAAACACAAAGACATGACAGTCGTGAGCAAAATTGGTATTTTGGCTATACAGGATTTTAACTTAATTAAGGCCGTGCACATACCCATTTTCCTTGAAGAACGCCAGCCAATTCTTATGCGAAAAGTCTCTGCACATTTTGTAACTGTCCTAAAAGATAGTATACATTAGCCAGGTAAATTGATGTCTTGGTTATAAAGGTAAAATGTTCCCGTTATGGTAAATTGATCAGATAGCACAGCTTTAGTGAATATAGATTTGTATTTTCAGGCTTCAAGCAACACTGCTAGTTTGTACACAGAAACAGGAAAATGTGCTAAAACATACACGAAATTAAAAAATTTGCAAAGATTATTTAGTTTATTCTTCTGCAGCACCCTGGAGAAAATAGAAGTGTGGTAATAATCGAATCTACCACTACTGTACCTCTGAACTAGGGAAGGAAAGAAAGGTGTGGCCAGGAAGTAAACAATCCCTCTCCAAATGTCTCTGCTGTAAGGGAGAGGTGTTGCCAGGATACAAACACCACCCTTGCGTTACTCTTTCCAATGGAGCAATATACTGCAGGGAAAATCTATTACCATGTTGTTAGTGATGCATTAACAGCGTCCCACCACATTTAGGGCTCAATGAAGATGGTAAACGTGTGTCGAAGAGATACATAGAGAGAGAGATTCTATGTATGGGACACACCACTATTTCATAGAGTACAAATATGTACCATCAAATAAGGTATTAACACACACCTGTTTAATTTTTGGTTTAACAGCACTCATAATTAGTGCATGTAGAGTGTTGATATGGTCCGGTAATAAACACATATCCCCACGGGGGGCACGTCTGTCCTACTACTGGTCTGACTGCGTAAGCAGCACCTAGCATACGTCATATATAATAACCCGAGAATAAACCAAAGTAATTGTAATTTATGAGAATGAAGTATCTGCCTTTCAATACAACAAAAATAGATACTGTGATGGAAGCGTTAAGGTTGGATTAATAGGCTATTTAGCCCATGAGTCATTGGCTTCAGACAGCAAGAGAGGTGCCAATTGTAGTTTGCCAGAATAGTGTATCTACTTTTAACTAAAGCTAAATAAGCACGGTGATGGAAGCAATAAGGTTGATTTAATAGGCTATTTAGTTTAGCCTATCAGTACAGTACTTTGATTTAAATAGCAAGAAGGGTGCCACAATATCTGCTGTAATAGAAACAACTGAAGCTTAGTGACTAATGTATCACAAGGTTGTGGGCACTTAGATATATTTGCTACAGAATTGCCAATTCTGTAAGTGCAGACATTAGTAACGAAATCCTGATAACCCCAGAAATGTTTAATTGTGATTGAAATAAATGATCGCAAGCAGATGTATTAGAGTAATTAGGTCTGAATATATATAGATCCCAGCACTTCCCCCTACCTTTGAAATACCTGCTTAACAGAGTGTGATTGTATCACTCTGAGAAACCACTTATTAACCCTGTGGAATGGTTATGCGGGTTGTGAATCCCGTGGGAGTAGAGAGCGTATCCCAGGTAGAGGGCTCTTGTGAACCGGGCGGGTGGGACCGGCTCCAAGGTGAAGGTTCCAGCGTGTATTGCAGCTGGAAGGATAGAGCGAGCCTCCGTTCCTCTAACCATGCTGTACCTAAAATCCCTGCGGTGCCCGAGGACCTTGATACTGAGCCCTACGTATGAAGAGTGGGGTGGCGGATGGGGTAATGCGAGAAAGAAGGGGGCCGGGTAGGTGGACCCTGTCTAAAAGTTAAACAACCCTGAGTAATCACTAGAGTCAACCAAGTAGAGCACCCTAGGGCGCAATAAATATAGATATATCTATATATATATATATATATAGATATATCTATATATATATATATATATCTATATATATATATATATATATATATATATAGATATATATATATATATATAGATATATCTATATATATATATATTGCGCCCTAGGGTGCTCTACTTGGTTGACTTGGTATATATATATATATATATATATATATCTATATATATATATATATATATATATATATATAGATATATATATATATATATATATATATATATAAATATATATATATATATATATATATATGAATGTATGTATGTATGTATGTATAATAAAAATAAATATAATGTATAAAAATAATGAATATAGCTAACATGAGGATAGCAATAGAGATGTAGCAATACGTTTAAAATATGTTTTTCTGTTATACTATATAGCAGGGGTGCGCAAACTCCTTGCGCCTGCGCCCCCCCCTACCTGGTCATGCCCCCTCTCACATTTAATGATGCGTCAAATGACGCTGCGGGGTCATGTGAAGTCACGTTACCCGCGGCGTAATTTGACGTCACATCTCCATGGCAACAGGCGTCATTTGACGCCGCGTTGTCATAGAGACGCGTGACCAGAGCCTGGTAATTAAGTTTAGAAGCCTCGCGCTCTCAGTGTAAACGACGCGCCCACCCAGAAAAGTCTCGGGGCCCCCCAGTTTGCGCACCGCTGCTATATAGGAACATTTTTACACATTTTTGACATTACCTTGGGCTCCCTGAATGTAAGAAATGAAGACTGGTGCCATCATTTTGTATATCTTTACTTTTTTGTATATCTTTATTGAATAAATAATAAAATTAATGATTGTATATGACTTTTTATATTATTATGTTTAATCCACAATCTAAATCTTTATGGTAAATGTATGTTCATAAAGGGTTTTCAGATATGATTTCTAATATGATTCAACACTAGTGATAAGTAACTTCTGGATTACCAAGTTTATAATTTCTTATAAACAATATTGCTGGAAATGTAGTTTCTTACCCAAATTTGCATTTAAAGTAATGCAATCCCCAACAAATTTGTAAGCTCAAAAATGATTTAGAAGCATGGGATAGGTATTGTATCTCCTGAATAGGCAGTCAAGATAACTCTCCTTCCCAGGATAATGTACCTCTTTCGGACTCACCCGTTTCGGGCTCTAGATAAAGATATAACTAGTCCTCAGCGCAGTATTGCTAGGTTCATATGGTCAGGTAAAGGGTCCAGAATTCTAAATACAATACAACAGAGACTCTCGAAGCAAAGAAGTCTTCCTGTGCTCAATCTGCGAAAATATTTTCAGGCCTCTCAGCTGAGCCAGCTACTCCTCTGGAACTCAGCAAGGGGTGCGAGAGCATGGGTTGATAAAGATGGACCAAGTTTGTTCCCCAGCAAGATTAGACACTTTGCTATGGCTGGACAGCCAGGATAGACCACCAGGAGGTGTAGCAAACCCAATGATTAAACATTCACTGGCACTTTGGGATTCGGCTTAAATTTAAGTACAGATTTCCTAACAAAAACTCTAGTATGATCCCGCTTTTCTATAACCTCCAGTTTGCCCCAGGAATGGAGGAAGGCGGTTTTGCAGCTTGGAAAAGAGGTGGTATAACTCGGATCAGGCACATGTTATCTGATAAAGAGATTAGGGGGTTTCCGGAGCTTCAGTAGATGGCTGTTCTACGGCCGGGAGAGGTATTCAGTTATCTCCAGTTAAAACATGTTATTATGACAAAGCATACAAGCTAATCTCCGGCGGTTGCAACCTATTTTGAAATGCTCTATATCTCAAGACATTTGGGAAGGGGTTTAATCTCAACCATTTATCAGCACCTGTTGGATGTAGATTTTAATACAAAGACTATCTATATGCAGCGGTGGGAGAAGGAGATAGGGGAAGTCCTGGAGGTCCGGCCCGATATATGTGAGGCAGTGGCTTTCAGTTCCATATGTACGACCATAAAGAAAAATACATAAAATATGTTGTGTCGCTGGTACCTTACACCAATAAGACTGCATGCTATCAATAGCTATGCATGCTATGTTTCCATGATTGTGGACAGAGATGATCCCTTTTGCATATTTGGTGGTCCTGCCAGTTCTAACCCCTCCCCCCCCCCCCGGCAAATATTTGACCTCATCAACTCCTTAGGAGATACGACGATGGTCCCTGACCCATGGCTGGCCCTATTGGGCAGACTCCCTCCTAACATACCCAAGCACCGATACACACTAATATTACACATTTTGCTGGCTGCTAGATGCTCTATTGCTTGTTGAAACAAAAAGATTTGCTCAGGATTACCACCTATTAAACGCAGGATATGGCATATCCTAAAAATGGAGCGGATCACAGCGTATCTACGTGAAAAATCGCACAAATTTGCTCAAGTGTGGGAACCCTGGCTGACACAAGAGGGTGGCGTGGGTCTTGATCCAGAGCTAGCATTGCTGTAAAACTGGATGAGGGGATCTAGGTGGAGGAAAGATTTTGGAGATAGGAATAGGACTGGGTGTTGAGATGTAATTCAAAGAATATCATGATAATTTTCCCTTTCCCCCCTCTCCACCTTTCCCCGCGTTACTTCTTGTGTTCTATCCCTCACGGATGTCTCCTCCCTCCCCTGAATGGTTGACCTATATAATTTCCGTGTAATACTATGACTACGAATATTCATTGGGTTAAGTTCCCGGTGTTAAAAAAACAACTGTCAACATATTGTAATGATTAATAGCTTTCCCTACCATTTTTTCCCTTCTGTACCCCAATACTTTAACACAAAATTTACATTAAAAAAAAAAGTAATGCCATATTCTGACCCAAAATTGTCAAAGTTTTGTCACATCCCATCTGTAATTAAAAACCCTTTATAGCTGATCTACCTATTAAAATGTCTGTCATAGAATAGACATGCAGTATTTCTACAGCATGTACAAAAATACACATTTGTATTTTTTCCTAATCTTTTCTCTAGTCATAGTTGAGCTTTAAAAATATGTTAATCTATTATATTTTGCATATGTGGTTGTTTGTTTGTAACCATGGTCTCTTTGGGCTCAAGTGACGTCACGTTGCCATGTCAACATGACCCCGCGCATCATTTGACGGTGTGGCCGAGCGGGGGGGGGGGAGGGAAGATGTGGGCACGAGCCCTGGTATAGAGTAACAAGTGTCAGCATTAGAAAGGTTTTTCTTTTATGTTCCCTTTCCCCATAATCTTTGAAAACTATTCAATAAAAATTCAAGTAACAAAAAAAAAAAAGAAAGGTGGGACAGATGACTACAAGTGCAAGCTGAAACTCTCCATAATAATATCTATATAGAGCTCTCTCACTTTCTACTACAACACTAATACTTTAACCTTTTTCGCTTGTGGCAGGACATATCTACAGTACTGTATACTGGGCACATTCCCATGGCTGAATTATCAATGTTGCCAGCCAGAGGTGAGTGCAATGTCAGTTCCCATCGCACACTTTGATGATGAATACAATGTGAATACTTAATTTTGGTGACATATCCTCATTCACATACTCAATTTGCATATCACACAGAAAAAAATAAAAAAAAATTTGCTAGGCCTACCTAAATAATGCTTTTTTCACACTGCCAATTATTGGTCTAAAAATCCACTCTTGCACTTTCGCTGCACTGGTACTGGCATGCTATGGGCCCCTGTGCTGTACCAGGTATGTCATACAATGTTTGCTTGTTTTCTCAGGAGAGACCGTATTCACCACTCCTTTGTTAGTAGACGCAGAGCCCCCTCTACTAGAGTGTGAGCTCTTCGGGGCAGGGACTCTTTTTCCTAATGTTACTTTTATGTCTGAAGCGTTTATTCCCAATGTGTGCTATATTATTTCACGTGTATTACTGCTGTGAAGCGCTATGCACATAAATGGCGCTATATAATAAAGTTACACATACAGATGTATTCTAGTGTCCCTGGCTATACCTTTCTTTGGCCCTAACATTATAATTCCTGATAGGAGCATGCAGTGTTGGGGTTAAACTCCTGCACATTGGCCTAGCTTGTGAGTTGCAGACTGGATACATTTTTGTTATTACATCCCGGTGCAGGCCTAACGGCACTTTGGAGTGTCATGCCTGGAAGGGTACTTACTGGGTCACATGCAGTTGGTGTGATGCCTGTCAGTACCTGGACCTGCCCTGTTATGGGGCAGGGTTACAAACCCCTCCCCAGGTATAAAAGTAGGGACTCTACTAAATTGCTTCTGTCTTTTCCCTCCCTCTGTGGAGTGGGAGTAATTCCACCTTGCCCCATCAGGGGGTAAGGCGGTTAAGGATTGGGATCTTGAGGCCTCAAGCACCTGGGTCTGATCCAGGGAAGATGGAGGAATTGGAATATGCTATATCTACCTCAATAAATACCAGTTATACCATCACTGGCCTGAGTATGTCTATGAAGGAGGAGTGTTTGTCGGAAGAGCGTCTGTCTCTGGCAGGAGCCCTGCGAGATGGAGGCACTGCACCATGAGACCTGATGCAGAGAACCCGCCCTGTTGATACTCCCCAATACCATCTACGGGGCACTCAGCCTTCTGTGAGCCTATAGGTATGCACCACCACAACAGTAACATGAGGCACTTATCTAGGAAGAGCAGATCTCCCTTTGGGGGAGCGGGGGGGGGGGGGGGGGGGTGGATAAACGTGTTACATTTGGAGGTGCTGCTGAGATCCACAATATGGCTGAGCAATTAACGCAACGTTTCCAAATGTAACACCCTTATCCACCACCTCCCCCCCACCCCTTTTTTACATATATTGTTACTCGTGAACTGCTGCTAACTTAGACAACCTAAAAACTTGGGTCAAATGTATTAACATTGAAAAGTAAATTTGTTTAAATGAATGCAGATGTTAAAGAGCAGAATAATGATTCATTGAGGGGCTCCATGTCATTAATACAATGTGTATGAAATGCAGTACAGTGCCCACAGCAACTTACCTGCGCCTCCTTACTGCCCCACCACGAAGATCTCCTTACAGGTTCCTGGTCTTCCTGTGAGAGTAAAATCCGACGAAGAGTCCCACTGTTTGTGTCTAATAACAGGATTACATTACTCTGGGAATAAAAAAACAAATAGAAGATAGAGTTTTCCAGTATTCAGAAACAACGCTTTCTGGTCTAAATTGTGGACATGGACAACTCGGCTAAAACATTAAAATAAATAATAACGTTAAAATAAAAATGAACTACAAAACAAAATTAGCCTATTGTTAGATATTGGTATTAATCAACCTATCTATACAAACTGGGCAATTTTTGGCCTAAACAACCCCTTCCATTCTATTAATTCTTTGCTCTAACATGCATTTTAAGGAGGAAAATGTACCCTAAACTAGGTGTACACTTAAGGTATTTGAAATCCCGCACCTAATGAAAAATACATGCAAATGTTGCCAATTGCAGTATATGCCTACAGAGGGGCCAATAAATGCCTGGGATAGTTACTTGCACCAAAATAACTACTGATGACGTTTCCTTTTAGCAGCCTTGAAAACCTGTTAACTATTAGGAAATATGTCACTGACTTAAGAATCCTATTTGATAAGTTTTCAACATACAAAAATAAACATTCCCCTTTTTTGATGATGATAGTTTCCTTATGAAGAAAATGAATAATGCTGTATACAGTCTGTGTTTAATAATAGACATTGGCATCACTTCGGAATGTAGCCAACAAATATCTGGCACTTCAAGTGGGTTTGGAAAAAGCAACTTACATGCGATATCGTCATGTTTGTTCTTGACTGGGAGAAAAGTAAACTTTGGATGACTTCATGCTGCTCATGTCTGGAATGTCAAGGTGCAGATGCAATAACGAACATCTATTTTTTTCTTTGTTTGTAGCTATTGAAGATTCCTCTTCAACCTACCGCATTTACTGAACCCCAACACAGTGCCAAAGGGACAGTAGTTACGATGATTACCTCATTTGGATTTGCAAGGAGCAGGCTCAATCTGTCCTGAATTTGCAGATCTCATTCATTATAAAGCTTAGACCAAATCTGATGGACTGTAGATTTAAAACAAGGGCTGGTTTAGCACATCCATGGTTAATATGATCAGGTGGCATCTGGAGATGCCACACACGGCATTAAAGTCCCTGTGCCACTTACGAGTTACAAACTTGTCACATCATTGGAAGAGTAAAGACAGTGAAATGGTGGACTGACATATCAAACTACCAGTGAAATAGTTACCAGACGTCTAGACGTCTAGTTTTTTTTAAGGTCTGTCCCGGTGTCCCAACATTCTTTAAAATGTCCCAGTTTTCACAGAATGGGGACAGACACACAAAACGGGGAGGGAGGGAGGGAGAGAGACAGACACATAGAATGGGGAGGGAGAGACAGACACATAGAATGGGGAGGGAGAGACAGACACATAGAATGGGGAGGGAGAGACAGACACACAGAAAGGGAAGGGAGAGAGACAGACACACAGAATAGGGAGAGAGACAGACACGTAGAATGGGGAGGGAGAGACAGACACACAGAATGGGGAGGGAGAGAAAGAGACAGAACCAGAATGGGGAGGGAGGGAGACACACAGAATGGGGGGAGAGAGAGACACACAGAATGGAGATGGAGGGAGACAGAAAACCACAGAATGTGGAGGTACAGTAGAAAGACATACATAGAATGGGGAGAGAGAGACGCAGAATGGGGGGGAGAGACAGACACACAGAATGGGGGGAAGACAGACACAGAATGGGGAGAGGGAGAAACACAGAATGGGGAGGGAGAGAGACAGACAGAAAACGGAGGGGGAAAGAGACAAACAGATGGGGATTGGGAGGAGGAGACACACATAATGGGGAAGGGGAGGCACATAATGGGGCGAGAGGGAAAGATATAATGGGGATGGGGAGAGACAGAATAGGAAGGGGGGACAAACAGAATGGAAAGGGGAGAGAGAATGGAGGGAAGGTGGAGAGAGAATAGAGGGAAGGGGGACAGAAAAAATGGAGGGGTGGGGGGAGAGAGAATGGAGGGAAGGGGAGAGAGCAAAAATCGAGGGAAGGGGTAAGAGAGAGAATGGAGGGAAGGTGGGAGAGAGAGAATACAGGGAAGGGGGGACAGAGGGAGAAAATATGGAAGAGGGAGAGAGGGAGAAGGGAGACAGAGGGAGAATATAGGGAAGGGGGGAGAAGGTGAAAGGAGGAAGGGGAAGAGAGGAAAGAGGGGAGAAAAAGAATGGAGGGAAGGGGGAGAGAATGGAGAAATGGGGGAGAGAGAATGGAGGGATGGGGAGAGAGAAAGTAGGGGTGGGTGGAGAGATAAAGGAGGGATGGGAAAGAGAAAATGGAAGAATGGGGTAGAGGAAAAGGAGGGATGGGGGTAGAGAGAAAGGAGGGGTGGGGAGAGAGAGATGCTGCACTTCCATAAGTTCACCAGCCACTGCCCCCTCTTCGCAGCCACTGCCCTCCCTCTGCATCCACTGCCCCCCTCCCCAAAGCCATCCATCTGCATTCACTGCCCTCCCTCAGCATCCACTGCCCTCTTTCCGCATCCACTGCCCCCCCTCCGGAACCACTGCCCCCCTCTCCGCATCCACTGCCCCACCCCTCCGCATCCACTGCCCCCCACCCCACTCTGCATCCACCGGCCCCCCGCAGCCACCAGGGCCCGACCTGAGACCATCCCCAAGGTACTTACTTACTTTACTTTCCGCCTCTTCATCCACGGATGGGTATAGGCGACTTCACGGAAAACTTCACTTAAAAAAGATCCATGGAAGTTGTTTAGCTGGATATAGCCAAGGGGACACTAGGTCCAAGGGTCGACAGAGCCCATTTTGTTAGAAACGTGGGAAGCCACGTGAAGGCAGAGTTGTCAATTGATAATGAAAGGCTCTATATTCGCATCAATTAGCCTTGCCTCCCCAGCCCCCAGGTAAGTCTGAATTTTATATGTATTGTATATGTATTGGGGTGGTGGGTGTATTTTGTATATGTATTGGGGAGGTGGGGTATTTTGTACATGTATTGGGGAGGTGGGGGTATTTTGTGTATGTATTGGGGAGGTGTGGGTCTTTTGTATATGTATTGGGGAGATGGGGGTATTTTTTATGTGTATTGGGGTGGTGGGGATATTTTGTATATGTATTGGGGAGATGGGGGTATTTTGTATATGTATTGGGGAGGTGGGGATATTTTGTATATGTATTGGGGAGGTGGGGATATTTTGTATATGTATTGGGGAGGTGGGGATATTTTGTATATATATTGGGGAGGTGTGGGTCTTTTGTATTTGTATTGGGGAGATGGGGGTATTTTTTATGTGTATTGGGGTGGTGGGGATATTTTGTATATGTATTCGAGGGCGTCTGGCTATTTTTTATATGTATTCAGGGGTGTGTTTTTTATATATATGTATTTGGGGGCGAAGGGATATTTGTTATATGTATTCGGGGGGCGTGGGGGTATTTGTTATATGTATTCGGGGGGCGTGGGGATATTTATTATTCGTATTCGGGGGGGGGAGGGAGTCGCATCTTTAACCATTGTGTCCAGTATTTTTGGACAAGCCACCTGGCAACCCTACTTATCAGAGGACAAAAACACAAAGCAGACAATCTGGAAAAAACAATCTCAAACAGATACAAGAAGCACTAGGACTCACTGACTGCTGGAGTATGTTTAATCACACTGAAAGGGACTATACTTTCTATTTGCATGTACACCCTCACAAGAATTGATTATATATTCGCCAGCAATCATCTCTTATCTAATATCTCTATGACCAAAATAGATGATAATATAATATCAGACCATGCGCAAGTCTGGGTAGAACTAGCAGCATGCTATAAGGATCATATTGATGGAACATGGAGATCCCTATCACACGTGTAGAACAATGAGGAATTCAGGTCTTTTATACTATATAACATATGGCTCCAGTATAAGGATGAAAACAGAGCACGCCAAAAGGAGGATTAACTATTTTGGGAAGCAGCCAAAGCGGTGCACAGAGGGAAAACTATAGCATATAGGAACACACAGCGAAAAAAAATTGAAGATTTTTTTTCCATCTGGCAGGGAGCTTAATGAAGCATTCAGAGAGGAAAAAAAGAGATCCCTCATAAACAGAAACAGAGGAATATAAAAAGGAAAAAAATGTATGTGAATTATGGATCCAAAGAAAAGAAGTCAAAAGAATACAGTATAGAGAACTAAATTTGTATACATTTGGAAACAAGGCAGGCAAATTAATAGGGATCCTAGCAAGGAAAAATATGCAATCGAATCATATTCTAAAAATATGCAAAGAAAATGGGGAAATTACTGTAGGGCCTAAATAAATCAACCTGGTGTTTCAGAAATGTTATCATAATCTTTACAGGAAAAGTGAAAAAAAATTAGGAAGCTTGCAAAACCTTAATGAAAAAAGATTAAAATACTGTTTATCACACAGGAAGAAGGGCAAAGGCTAAATGAACCCATATCAGCAGAGAGATATATCGAATGTGATAAAGCATCTTATAAATGGGAAAGTCTGTAGGTCAGATGGGTTCAATGGGGCATTCTATACAAATCTGGGAGCAGAAATAGTAGAACCATTAAAAGCAGCATGCAAAGCGATAGTAGACACAGGAGAATACCTGGGGATGGGAAAGAGAGCACACGTTGAATTTTGCATAAAGTGGAAAAGGACCCGCTAAAAGCGGAATCATATAGTACCAAATATTCTCCCTCAGATTTATATGATTGGATTGGGGCAGTGTTTCCCTGCTCCAGTCCTTAGGAAACCCCAGTAGGTCAGGTCTTAAGGATATCCCTGCTCCAGCACAGGTTGCTCAGTCAAAATGACTGAGCCGCTGATTGACACACCCGTGCTGGAGCACGGATATCCGTAAGACCTGACCTGTTGGAGTTCCCTGAGGACTGGAGTTGGGAAACACTGGATTAGGGAGAAGTACTATGGGAAGGATCTAAGAAACATATTCCCAAAAATTGAAGGAGTTGACCTGGTACTCGAAAGGGTTAGGAAAATTATAATTTCTCAGAAGTGGAGAGAGATGCAATATAAGATACTGCATAGGACCTATTATGTTTTTTATATCAATTATAAGGGTAGTGTAGTTCCCCTGCGGAGCAACATAGGAGATGGCCGCCATGGTTCTGTCATCACTGCGCACGCGCAACTTCCCTGGGATGGCCGCCGTACTGGAGAACACTGCGCATCCGCGAAGTGTCTACTGGCGGTGCCCTGCCTGGGTGTCCACCGCAGAGCTCTGAAGCAATAGAGTTCCTTCTCCTTGCCTGCACGCAGTGCCGCTGATCCTCTGCAGCCACCGGCAGCCAGCCGCTCACTCGCTCCCGCAGCCGGGCAGTCTCCCCCCCCTAAGCGCGCTACCAACCGGGAGGTAAGGGGGATGGGGAAAGACCTGGCTACATATACAAGAAGTTATTGGGGTAACTACAATAAAAGAGCCCTTAGCCTTGCTGTTTGAAAATATGGACAGTTGGAAAGAGGTCAATGTAAGGAACAATGTCCCAAGGCTAGCAGAGATGGGTTGCTTGCAGCAAGGAAAACAGTGATGTGAAATGGATAAAGACTGAACCCCCCACTTTATATATTTTAAACGATTATCTGAATAAATTGATGATGATGGACAAATAAAGAATTAAGAACCGAGAATTTTTTTTGTTAAATGGGAAAAGTTTATTGATACTATGTTGCAACAAGATAGGGATTCAATCATACAGACATTTGAGCATACCTCTTGGGGTCTCCTCAGACTGATTGCGATAGGTCACAGATCGCCCTTGAGAAAGAATATTGTTGATGGGGAATCTTATGCCAGATTTTGTTAGGAGGCTGTGTGGTGATAGCTTTGATGTTAATCTTTGAAAATGCTATTATGTTTTTTTTCCTTTTTATTATTATTTGTGTTAATGTGTTGAATTTTGAAATTATAAGTATGATGAGCAATACAAAAAATTATTTTGTGTAAAATAATGTTTTTCGGTGTTTATTATTGTTTTTTTCTGTATTGTAATGTTATAATGTTGTAGTTTAATGCTTGTAAACTCAATAAAAAAAAAACTAAATAAATAAAAAAAAAGACCTATGCAGCGGCCGTTATCCGAACATTTCAAGATTTGTATTCCTGGGCATACCCAGTTCGTGCCGCATGATTTCTTCAAACTTTCCCGCATTAAGACGCATGTTTCCTAGTGTTTTTATCAGGTGTTGTTGTCTTAAAATCTACGTAATTTGAAGATTAACATTACTAGTTCATACTGTATACTGTACATGGGGGAGAAGTCCTTTTCTGAGGCTCCTTAGCCATACACAAATCCTCTAACTGTAGCAAATTACGGGTGTGATTGGCAGCATTCACGGCAGCGGTCACGGAAGAGTAACGAGTGAATGCCGCGTGAAATACAGCAGAGTTCATGAAAACGGCTCCATGAAATGTTCGGATAACGGCCGCTGCATCTGTATGTCTCTGCTAAATCAGGATGCAAAACTACTATCCAAAATATTAGCAGGCAGACTGGCTGAACTGTTCCCAGAATTAATACATAAGTGGTCAAGCTGGATTTGTGAAAGGTAGGTCAGAAGTAAAAAATATTAGAAGGGTAATTGCGGCTTTGAGTTGGATAAAAAAAAATACATAAAACAACAAAAACTATTGTTACAGTAGATGCGGAAAAGGCATTCAGTAATGTCAGCTGGGACTACAGATGTTACAGAGAATGGGAATAATGGGAGTATTTGTAAAGGTTATTAAACAATGTATGCAACAAGGATTCTAATAAAGGATTTTTTCCACCTCCTGGGGTGATGTTTTTGTATTTGTGCTGAATAAATAGAACTTTATTTTTATACCACCTGATTCCCTGGCAGTGCGCTGTCTTCTCTCTTTTTTTTCTAATAAAGGAGGGAAAATCCCTAATTTGTTTAAGATATGGTATAACTAGCCGTGAGAAAAATGATAATGGGCAGTGGATAAAAGAGGAACCTCCTACAGTAGAAATAATAATTATCTGATGCATTTAATGACCCTGGATAAAATGGAGGCACAAAGCAATAAACAAAATGCAGGAAAGGTTTCCAAAGGTGGGATCCGTTTATTGAAATGCTGTCACAAAGAGACAAAGACACTGTGAGGTAGGCGCTGGAACACACAACCTGGTGTTAAGAAAGACAGTTAAGAGGGGAATAGGTGAAATGCTGCATAGCTGAAAATAGAAACAGTTACTAAGTAATGTAAAAAAAAGGAGCTTACCTAGGGTCAGGAACGTCAGAAAAACCGTCTGAATTATTATTTTATCATTTTTGTAATTTATCATTTTGTCTTTATATGTTAATTTGATGCATCAAGTGAGTGTCTTTCTATGATTTATATAAGTCATATAATTTAAGTATAAGATGTGATTTTGAATTTGTGTTGAATTCTGTAATGTGCGTGTTTTATGTATATGACATATGAAAACAATAAAACAATCTAAGATAAAAAAATAATAATACTCAAAGAAAGTTAAGAGTCATATTAAAATGAAATATATGTTTATTTATTTGGGATTTGATAGGTTAAGTAAGAATTACTGACGAGCTATATTTGTATGCTACACCGAATTAATTCTGTGTAAGACATAATTTATATGATGGCTGGATGTGCATTGTATATATATTATGCTTATCAAATGGTGAACTTTTTATGGGCTGTGTAAATTAATTTTTATTTCATTAAGATTGTCAATAGTTAAAATATTTGTGGTATATTAGGAACCCATACTGCACTGACCCCATGAGGAAGCATGGCAAAACACGTTGAGGTCAGAGCATCAAATTGCACGCTGTGACGTCACCGTGGTATTCACGGTGCATACAAGACCAGTGGTACAACACAGTAGCTGTCATCTCAGCAACATGTGGTGCTTTTGATTAAAGTGCCATGGAGGCTGGCTGAACGTGCAGCTGGACAGCTCTCCCCACTGGGACCCAATATTGCAGTGACGAGCGCAACGTTTTGTATTCAAAAGTGTTTTAAGTGCAAGTTGTAACAATGGAGTTCATATACGTATATGCTTTTTGCACCTTCTTCTTCTTAATGCATACTCTAACTGGGTCAAGTTAGACCTTTCCATCCAAGGAACTTCCCTCGATTATTAAAAGTACAATTCCTTGTTGAATAAGGGACTCCTTAAGATCATGGAATGGTCTAATACAGTACATGCGCTATGTACATTTGTAATGTTTATCACTTCAAAAAGAAGACCCTGCTACCCTAAAGAAGGATTGCCATAGCAACATCAGATGCTGTCCTCACATACGTTCATTTACACAAACATGGTGATGCTTAATCCCTTCACTTCCAGAGGTTTCACCAACCCATTTCTATGTGCTGCTCATGTCTGGAAGGACAAGCATTGTACATGTGTACATTGGGTACTTCAACCGACTGCATGTGATGAAACCCACTTATCAACAGACCACATTTACTAAAAAAAAAAAAAAAAAAAAAAAACCTTCAAACCTGCCATATTTACTGACCTCCCTTTCAACCTGCCACATTTACTGAAACCGCTTTGCAATTTGGTGCAGTGAAGGAGGTAAACGGGGTAATGAAAAATGGTCTGACCCACCGAGACACGTCAACTAATGCTACTAATATATTTAACAGTTGCTTTGTTTGGGCCCCTGTGACAGGGCTGCTTGCATTATTGTGGAAGTTAAAGGCATGTTTGCGTTCTGGCATCAAGTGCACCACCTACCTTTCTTTCTTTCTGTTTTCTTTGCTGGGCCCAGCGATTTTTTTCTTTGTGTTTCCTTTATCTAAACTTTACTAACCTTTAATGTGGTGTCCTGAGGTCAGTTAGTACAATGCAGGTGTGGTTGGTGTTAAATACAGTTTGATATTACACAGCCATGGGCAGTCCCTGTTAAAAAGGAAAAGGGCGTTTCCTTCCTGCATACCATCCAGGGTGGATTATACCATGGTATGATGGGGGGGGATTAAAGTAAGTGATACTGAATGTCATTTATTTTACATTTTTAGTAAAGACATGCATGGGATGTTTGTAAAAGGTACTATTTTGGGGCTTGCTATAGAAAATTATATGTCGTGTGAAGTGTATTATGTTTGCTAATTGTGTAAGTTTTGGGAGACAACTCCCCTGTGTGGTATACTTAATTTGGTTTGGTCCAAATGAACCAGTAATAAAAGGGAGGGGGTTTCTTTCCCTGGAGCTGCTGCACTCCTTGTTGTTGCTATGTGATAGGAGGTTGTTCTTTTTCTGCACTCCTTGCTGCTGTTATGTGATATGAGGATGTCTGTGGAACTTCAGTGAAAGGATGCAAATTTTCTAATGCAGATATTGCTGGCTACTGTCTGTATGGAGACATCACGCTAGGGAACTGGTTGTTGTACACCTGAATGTGGAATCCCTAATAAAAAGAAGGTTCAGAGAACAGCAAAAGCCTTTTCCATTCTTCCCAGGGTCTGATGCTGCTGCTTCTTTAAACAAAGGCTGGGACGCAACCTTTCACAGCCCCTCTGGCTGTTAGAGGGTTAACCAGCTAAATTTAAGTGATCTGAATTTTTATAAAAAAAAATAGACTAATATTAAAATGAAAATGTTGCAGGTTTTTTTTTTTTACAATCTTTATCAAATCTCCTGTACTGTACTTAGTTTGTGGAATGTGCACCTGAAAACAAACCATCCTTGTGTGTTTTTCTTGTAGTGTAATTGTGATGTGGCACAATCTGTACCACAGTATGATCCTATGTAACAGACATTACAAGTGCAATATATGTACAGATCGTCACTTGAAGAATAAGAGACGAAGGCTTAGATCTACACAGCTCGTTAAATCACTTCAGGTGACGTCATGTTAGGCCTTACCGCATATCTTCAAAGGCTAATACCGTAACATTGTCATGTTTTCTCCCGTAAAGAGCATCGTGTTAACTACAACAAGCATTAATGATAGTGAGATGCTAAAGAGGCATTCAGCCTAACATCGCATATCTACTAAAGTCTGTTACGGTTGTCACAGGAACTTGACGTTACGTTAGTTAGGTCATCTCTAAACACGGGGCTACTCGCATCTAGACCCTGAAAAAAGGATGGGGTGGTAGTGAAGGAGGTGTGTTTTGGGATGTACAATGTCAATGGGTACTATACGGAAATAGTGGAGTCCTCTTCCTCCTCCTTCTCAGGGCCTTGATGTAAGTATTGTCAGACATACGTAATGTTACATTATTGGAAGCTAACACAACATTGAACTACAATTAGGTGACGTTGAGCCTATGCTCATGAGATATACAACAGGCATTTTTTTTCTTTGTAGATATGCGTTAAAGTCAGGGAAAATAACGCCCGCTAATATTTTAGGTAGCGCCGCGTTATGAGCCCCGATTTAACTGAGCTTTGTGGATGTAACCCTAAGAATAGTCTTCATTTATTACCATTTGTACTTGTAATGCAGCAATATACTCTGATACACGACAAAGGAACTGATAACCTACCTGTTCTTCATGCAAAATAACTTGGCCACTGAGTGGATGTCCAAGTGGTGCTACCGTCACGAATGGCTGCCATATACTACCAACTGTTTTGGGAAAGACATCATATAAATCCACGTAGTAGCCTTTATCCCCATTAATTTTTGTACAGTACAAGGAAACTGGATTGCAGGTAGCTACATAGAGTGTACTCTCAGCATCACTTTCTGAAAATAACAAAAAAAAAAAAATATATCTAATCTTTAAAATGTTTACATCACAGGACCATCAAATAAATAATATTAACCTAGAAATGTGCAGAGAATCATGACCATATACATGGGCAGTATCTAAACCACATTTTAAGAAATATTTTGGAAATTGCACGTATTTGCTTCAATTTACAAATCAGAAAAGGCTAATTTGTTTGTTTTCAAGGTTTTAAAGTTCTGCAAACTGGAAAAATTCAAAGCCAGATTACAGCATACACCAACATACATAAAATACACATATATTTCTTATATAACGTTAGCAGCGTACCGAATGCTGCTATCAAGAGCTTACAATCTAACTTGGATGGCCTGAAGCAGAGGGAGAAAAGTGACTTTCCAAAACCTCAATAACCAAGAGTTAATGTAACTCTGAAATGGAAGCCAGGTTCATGCACTGCAGTGTGTGTTCTTTTTAGTGAGTCATTTCTTCAGACCATATAGTGTAAGAATTAGATTAAAGACCAATCACCCAGTTCTTGTGCTTGGAAAGTAGCCTGATTATGCAGGGTACAAGGCTCATACAAAGTCTTCAAAGCTAGGGAAGAAAGGACACATTGCTTTGTCTTGGTAAGAGTATAGGCAATAGAGTAAGTGCAGCCATTTAAGCTGCTACGTACAGATCACATATTGGCATAATTATTTTGACATGCACATTTGACATTTTTTCACACATCGTGCTGATGGGACAAGCAGAGCGCAGAGCTTTACAATAAAAAAATATATATATTTATATTTACCAGGATGCGAACCAGGAGTGTCTCCGGAGCACACACCTTTGGGCATCCCCTAGTTTCCTTGATTCTTACTAGTAAAAGTAGTTCCCATTGGCCCAGGTGACAGCCGGGAGGTGGGGGGGAGGGGCGCAGCAGGGGGTGAAGGGGGCAGCAGGACTGGGGGAAGGTCGGTGTGTATTTAAGCAACAGAGAGTACCACTGCTGATACTTTTTCTGATAAGTATGGAAACCTGGGGGTCGCTGGTACTGAAAATAAAACGGTTCTCATCCTGATGTAGACAAACAGGGGGACTGCCGCTTTAAAGTACACCTTCTCTTTAATTAACAGTGTTAAGACAGAATAATGTGCAGGAGCAGCTACTGTAGTTCATATCATGGTCGAGGCCAAACCTCCCTCTGTCTCCTCTCTTTTACCTTTATAGGCTCTCTGATAACGACAGCATGGAACCAGGGTAAAGGAGACTTAGTTGACAAATACACCCCCAATCCAGAGACGCCCAAAGAAACAAAAGCACTCAAATATTCACTGTAAGAATAGTTACAATCAGAGTGTTAAATTCATTACAATATCTTGTTTTTAGCTTAGCCATTAGGGACTAGGGAGTGCACCCAAAGTAACAATTTTACTTATTTACTTTTTCAGTGTGCGCTGAATTCATATCATCTTCTTCGGTTTATGTTTCACTAATGATGTCAGGATAATTACTAAACATACAATGGACAAAAAACAGCAATAATGTATCTCCAGTTTTGAGGCCAAACTGTCTCATCACAAAATACATTAGATACAGTTTGTACAAAACATCCCAATATTTTGCTTACGAAGAAAATGTGAAAAATTAAAACAAGGGGTTTACAGGGATTTATGTCTAGGTGGATCAGCATTGTACTGCCATATATTAAACAGCTGTGCTCCACAAAACATGGTTTAATGGCACAATCCTGTGTAGCCAGTCAGAAAAACAAACTTTTATGAAGAATGTAACAGTCTCTAATTGACTTCCTTAAACAAATCTAACCATGACAGTATATCGATGTGTCCGCTTTAACTCTTTTGGAGAGAGAGAAAGAGAGAGAGAAAGAGAGAGAGAAAGAGAGAAAGAGAGAAAGAGAGAGATTCTGCAAGCACTTGCTGATCACACAGCAACATCACAAACACATGGAGGTGAGGAAAATTAAACCGCTCGCAAGTACTGTATCAGCTCATCGTGTATATGAAGCCTGGACCTCCTTTTAGCCCTCCTTATCTCCGGTACAAGCGGGGAACTCAGCGGGCTGTCAGGAGGGTTGTAAGGGCGACCCAGTCGCCGGGGCACCTCAGCGAGACGCCGGGAAGGGCGCTGCCATTTTAGAAGTTCCGCGCATGCGCAGTAACAGCTCACGCATGCGCAAAGGTTATTCAGAGTAGCGGCGGCCATTTTTCTACACCCGCCGCATGCGCAGTGCAGTAAGGAGTGGCGGCCATTACACCCACAGTTCTGCAGGGGAAATTCAACTCCCATGAGCCTCTGGGAGTAGGGACACAAGGCCGACAGCAGCCAATAGGGCTCCCGGAATCCCCCTGCAACACACTGATACATTTGGCGCACTCAGCGGGACCATGACAGTCAGAAGAGGGAGCTGGATCAAGCAGGTAGTAGAGCCCTGAGACTAGGCCTAGTATATCCCCCCCTTAGGCCCCTGCTAGGCCCCGACTCACAGTAGCTTGTAGTTGCTTCAGGGAAGGCCCCTAGATAGGGACGCTTCCCCATTTACTGTCTAGTGTCAGGGACACAGTGAAAACGCCGCACGGTGATTGCGGCCTGTGGTCTGAGACCAGACCACCTCCGTTGTAAGAGACCATGTATGGTGATATTCACGCCGGAATTTACCCCACGTGGCGGCGGACGTCATCGCAGACGACGACAACGTTGGATCAGATGGATCCCCTTGTTAATCTACATTACCCGGGTGCTGGAGCCCCGGGCAGGTACCCAACTAAGTGCACCAACACTTCATGGGATAGCGCTATCTCCTACACTTTTGGGTGGGTCCTGACATTGGGGGAAAAGGACATCAGTGTATTGGTGCCAAGCACCCTATGTACTTTGGGGACACTCATTGGAGGTATGGGGCTGGGTCTATTATACTGTGTGGTACAGGGTACTGTTATAGTGTGTTCAGTAAAGGTTGCTATTATATACCCGTGTGTGTCTATTATTGGTATTGTTCCTGTAAGGAGCTTATCCCACCACGTTGGGATCCGTTGCAGGTGGAGGCGCTGCACCGAGACAAACCAGAATTACCCCAGGCTCCCAGTGGCGGAGACTCAGGCCTCCTGGTTGCCACACAGGTAATAGCAGCATTGGTAGTTCCTTCCCTGGTACGGGGGAACAAGGGCTACACATATAAACTGCATCAGTTACCCAGATGTAATCCCTTGAACATGTCACTGCCATTAGTACACTCTGGTCCTAGGAGGGACTGCTCCTTTATGTATGATTTATTTGCATAGTTTAGCAATAGCAATGCCAAGAAATATAATACCACAATAAAGTTTGCTGTCATAGTTTCTGCACTCTAAATCAAGGATAGACAATGTTTTATAACTGAAGGCATCTCCCTCTAACCCTATTTGGACCAGCTATATGGCTAGACCAAACTCCACGCTAACACCCCCTAACATCATCACCCCCAATCCTTAATGGGAGCAACTGTTCCGCTAGACCATACTCCACCCTGATGTATACCCCATCCCACAATGAGCCGCCACTTTACATTTTGTGTCAACATTGTCCCTTATTCCCTGTAGATTGTAAACTCACACGAGCAGGGCCCTCATTACCTCTCTGTATCTGTTTGTGCATGTTTGTCCTTATATGCAGTGTTCGACAAACCTATACATTTGCTCGCCCCGGGCGAGTGGATTTAACCCCCGGGCGAGTAAATATTGGCCCAAGCAGCACACGTTTGGTACTAGGTGGCGAGTAGATTTTTTTGTGTGGCGAGTAGATTTTTTGGTGATTTGTAAACCACTGCTTATATGTATGTCATTCTGTCCCTGTAATTTACATCACTCTGTACCACCCTGCAAAATATGTTGGTTCTTTACAAATAAAACGATAATAATACATCTGTTTTGCTTGTATTCAATAAGTGGAAAGGCAACAGCTTTTGTTACTTTCCAACAGGCTTTCACTAAATTTTGCCATTTCTTCCTGAGATACCTGTAGTACCAACCTCTGCCCTTCCTCCTGGTACTCAAAACCAGGGGTGGCCAGCACCAGCCCTAAAGGACCACCAACAGGCCAGGTTTTCACACACACAGGTGGCACAATTAGTGGCTCAGTCACTGAGTCACTGATTGAGCCACCAGTGTTGAAGCTGTGATATCCTGAAAACCTGACCTGATGGTGGCCCTTGAGGACTGGAGTTGGTCACCCCTGCTACATGCCAGTATCCCCTGACAAATAAGACAGTCCTGCTATTCTGGCATTGTATGCACTAGCAGTGAACATATGATTATCACATTGACCTGTCAGTACCTGAAGCGACAGTGACATCACACACAATGTTCACTTCATTTATGGGCAGCTTCCAGTGGGCAATTTCTTCCGTAAAGTTGAGGGACCGCGCTTCATGTCGTTCTAGTGGATATCCCTGAACGTTTAAGTATATTGGACCCTTAAAGTGGTAAAAAGATAACATTAATATAGCTTTATTATTACCCGAATAAGCAACAACCCAGAAAACAAGATATAGCAGCAGGATTTATCTGGGGTTGGGAAAGATTTTAGAACATCAGAGGAGTCCCACACATGTAATGCTTACAGGGGCCGTATAGGTACAGGGGCCGTATAGGTTTATCCATAACATGAAAATAGCTTTGATGGAACAATAAACAAATGATTGTGGGGTGAATATCTTCAAATAAAAAAAAAGGCTAAAAAAAAAAACACTGAGCATTGCACAATTTGTTTATCATTTAGAAAGTACCCATCAAAGCATGTTTAGAACAGCAAATAAAGTATTAATCATAAGCTGGAATTAACACTGTCTAATTATGAAAATTGCACTATATGCATCAAAACACATACTAGACAAATCTGCAGAACTGGAACAAAATTAGAACCTAAAATGCTATTTTCCTCCCGTTTGGGGGTTGTGAGAACTAATTGTTGAATAGGGCAAGATATATTTTCATTAGAAAATGTGCCTAGAATTCCCAGACAATTTTAATCCCCAAATAACGAACTCAAAGGCCGCAATTATAGTGGCGGCGTGCGCAACGGAGCGCTTGATGTCGCTCGTGAGGAACATACACGGAGGCTGGAGGCGATGGGGATGCGTGGCAGACGCGAAACCAGGCTGGTTCGCCCTCATTGGCTGAACCGCTCAAGCGACGCGGCCGTCGTGCAGAAAAAAACTAATTCATTTGTATTTTCAAAAATCGCCCCCCGCCCGATCGCTCTGCAGCGCACTATGGCCGGCCTCATTGAGGAACACACATTTGTACTCGCGGCACGTGACCACTACAATCGCGGCCAAACATTGCCACACTGTGCAGCACAACAACACAACACTTCAATACAACGGCGTTTTGAAAATAAAAAGCAGTTACTTAAAAAAAAAAAATTACACAGACTACTACAGGGGTTAATTTAATATAGTCTGAAGCAGCTGTTCTGGATTTTTTCTGCAGAAATTTCCCGTTCCACGCTTCGGACAACAGAAAATACAGTAAGGCCACATGTAGCAATCCTACATGAGACAACTTTTCTAAAGGTGATCAAAGCCATCATTCAAATTCCTCATTAGTATGATAACTTATGTCTGTCAATTACATAAACCCGTGATTTGTGGATCTCAGACGCAACAGTGACATTTTCGTTATGAAAATCAAACAACAAAAACAGAAAAAGAAGTTCAGCTCTGTAATTTCCATATTATTAATAGCGCTAGATCAGTGTAGAATAGCCTCATCTTTATAAAGGAAAATGTGTTTTAATGCATATTCATTAAGGAGGTCATTCAATACTGTATGCTGCAAAGCAGATAATCCCATTCACAGCCTCTTGTATAAGCCCATAAGTGAAGAAGAAAACGACATTTGGATGAGTCCCCAATTATTTCTAGATTAACTTTTGCTTTGCGCATCATTCAAACTAATCAGACACTGCGCAGTGAAAGTGGCTTTTGCACATCAAGCTGTTTACATTCTTCCTGGAACGTTTGGCAGTCACAGGGTAATTGTCTGCTGATGTCATGTGAAGAGAGGACCCAGCTTGAGTCTTACACATGCCATTTTTGTTTGTGCAATCGTGGAACAGCAAAAGCAGCAACTACTGTACTATATAAACACACTTTGTTATACAAAGCTCTCATGTTTGCATTAACACCGCTTTTTCTCTCTTATTCCCCCAGTGTTTATTTCCCCTTTTAAATAAGTGTTTACATCAATCTCATTTATGAAGAATATGTCAGTATTTTGTACTGTACGTAAATAAATATTAATAGTTTTAAATCATACAGTGTATAAAATCTGGCATTATCATCTATGGGGAAAAAAACAATGCCATCTTTTACTGTTTCCTAGTAGTAACCAGAAAACCATTCAAGGAGCCCAGTTCTGAGATTATAGGCTATTCTTCATTCAATTTCTGCCAGAATGGGGCATCCCTTCCAATACTGTATGTTTGAAACCAGAAGTAACCCAGTGGTCTTGTACAGGTAAGTAACTGCTAGACCACCACCATATAGGACTGCACTTTACAATGATAACATGAATAATGAAACACCCGGCTATTACTGACATACCACGTTAAAAATAAAACATAATAACCTTTATATTAAGTTGATGAGTTTCTGTTGGGCACAAAAGCTTCCGACGAGCATTTCCTGACTGATTGATGGTCCAATGGCCAACAAAGCTGATGTCTGGAAGTGGCAACCTGTGGGATAAGAAGAGTATGGTAAACATTAATACCATGTACAGCAAATAATGTGCTAGCATTAAGCATGGCTTCGTATGAAAAGCTAGAACGGGCTGCAATGCACTGCTCGATATAAGGGTTATAGTGGTGTATGTATTGTAGAAAATCCAGAAAGTAGGGGGGTGGGGGGAAAGGGGCAGTTGGAGTTAGTCAGTGGAAGCAAAGAACAAATGTTGAGTAAAAAGAAAAGTTGTTATCTCCACAGTAACAGATATTTTAAGATGCAAGATTTCAGGGTCTTCTTTTGCAGGCAGTGAAACTTCAGAGACTGTTCTTCAGGTGCCTTGTATTGGCTGCATATGTTTTCCAGATCAATCGGTGCTATTCTACACCTGCCATACCCAAAGAAAGGTCAGACACAATTATGGACCAAAACATTGGTGTGTTAATACAAGGAACAAGCAGATTTAAGGATTTCATGTGTGCTGCTCGTCTTTTATGCATTTTGAATACCTGATTATGACTTTACAAAGTACATACAATTAGAGATGGTCAGGAAAAAGATAAACAGCTAAAAAAGGGGTGTTTAATTATTTATTTTTTAAAGTGTTTTTTTGGGGGGGTCGATGCATAAATGAAGGAAGGGTTTGCTTTGGTGCGCAAAACCATTTTTGGTTCTTAGCCACCACAAATGTAAGAAACTACAGTAGTTAATCAGGTTTCTTGCACCTGAGCCAGATTGTTGACAATATTAGATCTACTGTAGCTAATGCAATGATGCCTAATTTGATACATCCAATTCTAATATGTGCATGTAACTACTTCCTATTGACACTACGCTTATAAAGTCAAGGTAAAGAGCGGCAGCCAAATTAACTGGACTATTATAGTGGTTGAGGTTATTATACTAGTGGAGTAGGGGTTATTACAGTAGTGGGGTAGGGTTTATTATATTAGTGAGCTAGGGTTCTATGAGGGGTGTACAGTAGGATATATAAGAGGGCTGTGTGGGGGTTATATAAGGGATGTAGAATATATACGAGGGGTGTGGGGGGAATATGAGGGATGTAGGATATATAAGGTGTGTAGGGGGTATATGAGGGATCTTGGATATATGAGGGGTGTAGAATTTATGTGGGGAACTATATGAGGGGTTTGAGGGTTTCTACAAGGAGTCTGGGATATATAGGGGGGGTTATAATAGACACGTGTCCCTCTTTTCTGCTGTTAAATGTTGTGTATATATATATACTAGCTGAGAGACCCGGCGTTGCCCGGGATATAATTTTGGGGGGGCGTACGACAGGGTTAGGCTTCCCCCCCCCCCCTTGACAGCTAGGTGGGTGACTGAGTTGACTGAGTGTGTGGGTGACTGGGTGGGTGTGTGACACTTGACTGAGTGGGTGGGTGACTGAGTGGGTGGGTGACTTTGGGTCGGTTTGACTTTGGGTCGGTGGGTGGGTGACTTTGGGTCGGTGGGTGGGTGACTTTGGGTCGGTTTGACTTTGGGTCGGTGGGTGTGTGACTTTGGGTGGGTGGGTGTGTGACTTTGGGTCGGTGGGTGGGTGACTTTGGGTCGGTTTGACTTTGGGTCAGTGGGTGGGTGACTTTGGGTCAGTGGGTGACTTTGGGTCGGTGGTTGGGTGGGTGAGTTGGGTCGGTGGGTGGGTGAGTGGGAGACTGACTGGGTGGGTGAGTGGGAGACTGACTGGGTGGGTGAATGGGTGACTGGGTGGGTGGGTGACTGACTGGGTGGGTGTGACTGGGTGGGTGTGTGACACTTGACTGAGTGGGTGGGTGACTGAGTGGGTGGGTGACTTTGGGTCGGTTTGACTTTGGGTCGGTGGGTGGGTGACTTTGGGTCGGTGGGTGGGTGACTTTGGGTCGGTTTGACTTTGGGTGGGTGGGTGTGTGACTTTGGGTCGGTGGGTGTGTGACTTTGGGTCGGTGGGTGGGTGACTTTGGGTCGGTTTGACTTTGGGTCAGTGGGTGGGTGACTTTGGGTCAGTGGGTGACTTTGGGTCGGTGGTTGGGTGGGTGAGTTGGGTCGGTGGGTGGGTGAGTGGGAGACTGACTGGGTGGGTGAGTGGGAGACTGACTGGGTGGGTGAGTGGGAGACTGACTGGGTGGGTGAATGGGTGACTGGGTGGGTGGGTGACTGACTGGGTGGGTGAGTGACTGACTGGGTGAGTGGGTGACTGGGTGGGTGAGTGGGTGACTGACTGGGTGGGTGAGTGGGTGACTGACTGGGTGGGTGAGTGGGTGACTGACTGGGTGGGTGAGTGGGTGACTGACTGGGTGGGTGAGTGGGTGACTGACTGGGTGGGTGAGTGGGTGACTGGGTGGGTGAGTGGGTGACTGACTGACTGAATGGGTGGGTGACTGGGTGACTGACTGAATGGGTGACTGACTGAATGGGTGACTGGGTGACTGAATGGGTGGGTAACTGAGTGGGTGACTGAGTGGGTGGGTGACTGAGTGGGTGGGTGACTGGGTGAAAGTGGGTGACTGGGTGAAAGTGACTGGGTGGGTGACTGGGTGGGTGTGTGGGTGGGTGACTGAGTGGGTGACTGAGTGAGTGGGTGACTGAGTGAGTGGGTGACTGAGTGGGTGGGTGACTGAGTGGGTGGGTGGGTGACTGGGTGAAAGTGGGTGACTGGGTGAAAGTGACTGGGTGGGTGACTGGGTGGGTGTGTGGGTGACTGAGTGGGTGACTGGGTGGGTGTGTGGGTGGGTGACTGAGTGGGTGACTGAGTGAGTGGGTGGGTGACTGAGTGAGTGGGTGGGTGACTGAGTGGGTGGGTGACTGAGTGAGTGGGTGGGTGACTAAGTGATTTTTTGGGTGACTAAGTGAGTGGGTGGGTGGGTTACTGAGTGGGTGGGTGACTGAGTGGGTGGGTGACTGAGTGGGTGGGTGACTGAGTGAGTGACTGAGTGGGTGACTGAGTGAGTGACTGAGTGGGTGACTGAGTGGGTGAAAGTGACTGGGTGGGTGTGTGGGTGACTGGGTGACAGTGCGTGGGTGGGAGACGGTGTGTGACTTACCTTGACCCCGTGGCATCTGGCTGGGGCAGGAGGTGAGTTCGGGAAGCTGGGGGGGGGGCAAGAGTGGCAGGTGTCCCGCGCCGCACTTCCCCTCTCCGGTAGCGTCACACGTGATGGGGAGTCCCGCGCCGCGCTTCCCCTCTCCGGTAGCGTCACACGTGATGGGGAGTCCCGCGCCGCGCTTCCCCTCTCCGGTAGCGGCGCACGTGAGGGGGAGTCCCGCGCCGCGCTTCCCCTCTCCGGTAGCGGCGCACGTGAGGGGGAGTCCCGCGCCGCGCTTCCCCTCTCCGGTAGCGGCGCACGTGATGGGGAGTCCCGCGCCGCTTCCCCTCTCCAGTAGCGGCGCACGTGATGGGGAGTCCCGCGACGCTTCCCCTCTCCGGTATCGGCGCACGTGATGGGGAGTCCCGCGCCGCTTCCCCTCTCCGGTAGCGGCGCACGTGAGGGGGAGAGCAGGAGGGCCGCGCCGTGAGGGGGGAAGAGCCTGGAGTTTGCTGCTGAGCAGCAGGGCCGCGCTTCCTCCGCGGCGCACGGTGAGGGTGATGGTGCGGCTGGGGATGTTGCGGAGCGTGGGGATTTGGGTGAGGTGGGGAGGGGGGAGAGAGTGAGGGGCACAGGGAGAGTGAGGGGCACCGGGAGAGGAGGGGCACCGGGAGAGGAGGGGGGGGGGTGGAAGGTGAGCTGCGGTCCAACTGACGGGGGAGAGTGTGTGTCCCTGTGTGTGTGTGTCCCTGTGTGTGTGTGTCCCTGTGTGTCCTTTGGCCCGTCACTCCGCCTCAGGCCAATGAGAGGTGTGCGGGGGCGGACCAAGGGACCAATGAGATTTCCCCTAGGGACACCGGACATCCAGGCAGGCAGGCTGGCATGCATGCATGCAGGCAGGCAGGCAAACATACAGTGCTTTCACTAATATAGTATAAGATATACATGTAGAGGTATCAGTACCGTGTTAGCAGAGCTTCAATAATCAAACAATAAATAGATGATACCGTTCAATGCATTTCGTTAGCCACAGAACGGTATCATCTATTTATTTTTTGATTATATATATATATATATATATATATATATATATATATATATATATATATGCACACACACTTAGTTAAGTTATGGTGGGTAAAAAAAGGGACGAAAACCCTCCACAGTAAAGCATATAGCAAATGGAAACATTACTTTGTGCTCATTTGCATGTCTTAGACAGGTTTGCGGCCTTGCCTTTCACCATTATCACCCAGCATACAGCTTCCACTGCAGCAAGGGATTCTGGGAAGTGACATGCAAATGAGCACGCAGTGCCACCTTTTACTTCAAAACCATATGACATGGTCCTCAAAAGCTTATGCTTGCTGCATTGCACAGCTTTTGAGCACAGCCTGGGTTAACTTGCATAGCCAGTAAATTTACCCAGACAGCTGTTTCGACCTTAATGGGTCTCATCAGTGTGAAAAAAAGTGACAAAACCCCTCCACAGTAAAGCATATAGTGTGTGTGTGGTGAAGCTGACCTTTCTCAAGGCAGTCCCCTGTGAGGACCTAAACGTTGGCATTTGTGCCACCCACTGTAATACAATTTTTGGGAAAATTACCTCTGAGTGCGGTCTCGTTCTTACTGCGTTGCTGCGGCTGCACCACTGATGTGAGGAACACCCCTGCCTGTTAACTACTGCTAAGGGACATGCACCTACCTTTTACTGCATACACGTGAGTGCCAACTACTCTCCATTGACTATATATATTATATATATATACATATATACTATATATATATATATATATCCATGTAGAGGTATCAGTACCGTGTTAGCCGAGCTTCAATATAGTGTATCTCGAAAGCTCGCACAAATAAAAGCATTTCGTTAGCCACAGAACGGTATCATCTATTTATTTTTTGATTATATATATATATATATATATATATATACATACATATATGTAGAGGTATCAGTACCGTGTTAGCCGAGCTTCAATAATCAAAAAATAAATAGACGATACCGTTCTGTGGCTAACGAAATGCTTTTATTTGTGCGAGCTTTCGAGATACACTGATCTCTTCTTCCGGCGATGTTACATATATATATATATATGGTGCAGAAGCAGAAGAGATGTTGCCCCGCTCCTCTTCTTACACTGGGACTAATGAATAGCACACATGCGGACCAGTATTTATCAGAGAACTGTCATTAAGCAGCTGAGAGAGGATGGAGAAGCTATTGACGGACCATCAGATATCAGAAGATCCAGACTAGGATTCATTCACCCTGCATTTCATCCTGAATGTGCATCAGCCAAACAAACAAAGTTTTGGAAATGCCATTATTTTGCTAGTGAAATGTGAGTTCCCATCTCATAGATCAGCTAGAGCAAATTAACACCCGTTTTAAGACTATCTGCACTATGTTGTGTTTTTATGTTTTATTTTTCATGGTAACACCTGCACATCCCAATACTACCGCTATACCATTCCATTCCACTCAGGAGGATCCAAGACCGTGGGGGTTTGAAGCTGCATTTATTTTTTCACCATTTCCACTAAGCACTTATGCTGTGTTTCCCTAGAGCACTTTTGCCTAATATCACTGAGCACTTAAAATAAATGATTAAGCATCACTATATATAATATATAGCACATTTTGTAAATCTGTACTCCACAGATAGAAGCGCCTTTTCACACTATTTTCTCTTTGTAAAATATATTTAGAAACGTAACATTTTAAGATAATGTGGCAAGGCATCTAAAGAACTTAAATAGTTTGGATACTCTATGAAAGGGGTAATAATTTTTCCAAACGTATCTATCTTGTCTTGCACAAGTGTTGTTCACCATCAGAAAGATGTCCCAAATCTTAGCACACCAAGCAGTCAAAGGAAGGGTGATATTACTTTAGCAGCAATATTAACTTCCCAGAACTAAGCAACGATTCGTTTTCCAGTAAGCATATGGTGGTTACTCATTTCTTAGCTAATATTTCAGTTTTAGGGTTTGGAGTGGGTTTACATTTTTACATATTTTAGAGATGACGTGTTTTTACTATATATATAAATGCTATTTTTTAGATGCTCATTGCATGCTAATTCACACTGAGCCATATTACCCTTACATTTTTTTATATACAGCTTTTTAAAAGGTTGATACTACTCATAATATGTGAACTGCATCAATGATGAATTTTGATATGTAATACAATACTATAAAATGTTATAGAGTTGCTCCCAAAGATGCAGCATTTTATAGCATTATAATGCAGAAAGAGAATAATTATACATAAACTCCTTAACTGAAAAATGCCACTTTCAAATTAATCAACTTCAAGTCAGAACACAAATCAAGTACCATTCCCTGTCCAGCTACAGACACCAAGCAAAGAGACTTGGACAAGAGAAAAGCTGAAACACACCGAAATAACAAAAAGGAAACGAACAATGAAGAAGAAAAATAAACGCCACTACCACCAGAAGGGTAGTGACAACAAAGAAAGGGTTGAGATGGCTTACTTTTGGCTATTACAACCATGACTAGTTATGTCTGGACGTTTGACTTTATGCATTATATAAACTCACTTTTTTTTCTCTAAATGTGCTACAGTAGTTAATGAACAGACAGAAATGATTAGAAATGCTCGATACCAGAAACAAATAATATATATTTTTTTTAATGCAGTGTATGCAATTTAGTTAGGTTAAAAGAAACAAAGAAAATGACAAATGTATATATGTATATATGTATTGAGGAAATATGTATGCAGAGATTAAACTTTGATGGTACTAGGTGCCCTGTTCCACTAATGTTTTATTAACACACGTCCAGTTCTATTCATAAAGAAAATTACATTTATTTTAAAAGCTTCTCTCCTTTGCAGTTTTTGCAGCATTAATAGCGTATACAATTTTACAAAAGGAGGTCAAGAGAGCCCTGTTATTTACCAGTTAGAGTTTTTTGAGGGCACTTTGACCCCCCAGTTATACACTTATATAACTAGAACACAACATGATCAGTAAGCACATAATCATTAGTGTAAACTTTATGAATATCTCTTACGGCCATTTTGCAGGAGGTGGTGGCCATCATAGGATAGCTCTGCACATGCAGCCGCGGGACTACATGTCCCAGAATCCTCCAGGGGGAGAGAAACACCACATGGGCTGTCCCAGCCAATAGGGCTCTGAAGAGAGGAGGAACAGGATATCCTCCATGCGCGGAAAGCCCACGGGCCAGTCTTCCAGGGGCGGCAGAGAGGATGATTGCGTCCAGGGTGCCAGTAGCCCCTGGACTAGGCCAGAACTCTACCCCTAGGTCCCGGACAGACCCTGAGACACTAGTGAAGTAGTATTGTAGGGAAGGCCTCAGATAGGGACTCTTACCCTTACGTGCACCTACAACCACAGGGGGTAGCACTACCTCCCACTTGGGTGGGAATTGCTGGGACAGGACACCAGGAGTATTGGTGCCATAGCACCCTCAATACTTTGGGGGAACCTCCTGGGTGTATACTGTGGGTACAGTTATTGCCGTTATTGTATGTGTTAGTATGTGTATACAGTAAACCTTAGTTATATATATATTGTGTGGTGTACAGTATTATTCTTTACTGAGTATTGGTTCCTGTGAGGGGTTATCCCACCAACGCTGGGATCCCACATAGGTGGAGGTGCTGCACGCAAGGAGAAAGAGCTCATCCCAGGCTCCCAGAGGCTTAGGCCCCCTGTGAGCAGACAGGTACAGCAGCACGCGAAGTTCCCTTAGGCATAGGGAAAGGGGGCTACACATAAATGGGAAATATTTGTTCCTCCCTCAAGCAAATTCTAAATGTATAAATACTTAATTATTCAGAGTGGATTACGTGATTAATGATGACAAATGGGTCAGGCACCAAAATTAGAAAAGTAGAAAATGTAAACCGCCAATACTATTGATATAATTTCACAGAGCAATGCACTTGTATGAAAGGGATTAAGAAGCGGAGTCGCACATTAGTGGTAGCTCCACTGTTAAGGTCAAGTGAATAGAGTGGATAGAAGACCTGTTATTTCAAATTTGTATATTTTCATTACTTGCGGGTTTAAAAAAAACTCATGATCTAACACTGATATACAGTAGATCACTCATCCAATTTAGCATTAAGGAAAAAGTTGCACTAGATAGTAAAATTTATTTTTTCAATTAGAAACGCTATGGTATTTTAAACAGTTTGGGCCAGCACTCTAAAAAGGGGGAATTATCTGTATAACAAAATTGATCTCATATGAACAAATTGATACGGTGCACGGAGCAAGACGTTACCCCACAACTCACTCAGATTAGATTAAATACTCCATTAGCCATTTTTCAAGCCTCATTTGAGCCTCAACGAGAGGAGGCTTTAAAAAGGACTAACATTGAGCAGAAACACACATTTCACTCTGTGTGCTCAGCAAGAAACTCTTTATTGACATTGGGAAGCATCCCTGCTTTAACAACCAGCAAAGATCTCATCTGCACTGCAGCCCTTTAATCCTCCTATATTATGGAACCAGATTACAGCAAGTACACCAATTGGAGCTGAAAACGGGACTCTAATTACCTAATGGATTTGAGGGTATGTTACTTGGCCTGTGTTAGGTGTACAGTTCCTTTTCTTTTCCCCATCTTTTTGGAGATTGTTGTTTTTTTTTGTACACAGTACGAAGTAAACGTTGTCTGTGATTCTGGAGTACTTAAATTTAGGCTGCGCTCCCAGTGCGTTCTACAGCGCACGTGCGCACAAGCACTGCCCCCCAATCTATCTGGGCCCAGTACATGCGTCGGCGCGCATTTAGCAGCCGCGCTAAACTGCAAGTTTTCACACATGCAACTTTTTTTGTATGTGGAACTTGCGACTGCGGTGTGGCCACGCCCCCAATGAGGGCGAACCAGCCATGTGAGGTCATGGCCACACCCCCACAAAACCCCCGCCACGCCCCCTCCCATCGCAAACTCTCCATCTCTCCCAGAACCGCGATCTGCGGTGAAGCGCTGTGCACGCGCCGCCTCCCCCGTCGGGCTACAGAACGCACTGGGACCGCAGCCTAATCTGAGTGCAGGAGAGTTTCTATATTTCATGATGGTACTGTATTTTAGACTCATAAAACTATCTGTTCCATTGTAGAAAGTCTCTTATTAGAGGATTGCTTCTATTCTATGTTCATACACAGAACTTGTGGCTTTAAAGCCCCCTACCTTGGAGCCTGTTGGATAAGAAGGGAGTATCACTAAATCAGCCATCGATTACCAGTAAGAACAATTTAACATTTCATCTTGTTAAATGCAGGTTGCAGAACTTAATTTGTTTTGTCTGCAAACTGGAGGTTTTCAGGAGCCCCCCAAATGGTTATTAGCTCTAGGTTACCCGAGACATCTGTGTCCTACTGTACCATCCATCAGACTGATATTTTCTATAGCTGTGTATTCAACCCTTGCCAAGTACCTTGGTTCAAATAGCCAAATAAAACTGCTGCCTCTAGCTTCCCCTCAAACAATGGCCAGCAACACATTACTGGTTGTTTTTGCGTTTTTCAGATGGTGACACAGAAAGACATTGGATGTAATTAGGACAATCATAAACAGTTTAAATGACAGTGTGACGGAACAAAATAGATCCTTTCTTTTAGTACACGCCATTGCTGCCTTTTAAACTAAACTTCGATTTTCAAAAAAAATTGTCAAGCTTTTTGCATTTTTATTTACATATTTATATCCTTAGTATGGTCTACTTTATCAAACCCCAGGCTTACTGTATCTACCCTGTGAGAGGCCTCTGAAGTAGACCGTGGCCCAAGAGAGAACAATATGTGTTTAAGCCATCAGTCTCAGCACTCTGAGCATAATACAGTATGTACTCCTAATACAGTATGTACTCCTTATAGATCAATGTGTTCCACGGTCTTTACCACTTTAAACATAAATTATCCTAAAAAGCAAAGTCCATCCACCCTCTTGTTTTTTGTTTAAGAAAACTACAGTATACTCACTCAAGAAAAAGAAAAAAAGAGGTTATATGGGGAGGTTACTGTATATTACATCTTTAAATCATAATGCTGTACAATCAATTTTATTGTATTTTCAAAAAACACAAAAACACATACTGAGAGAATTAATTATTTCCCTTTATTGTTAATAGAATCTAAACTTTACACAGTAAGGACTGAAAATGCGTCATCTTTTTATGTAAAATGATCTCAATTAGAAAATAAATATACTAAACGGTAAGCATCACGTGTACTGTATCTATTGGTGTATAAAACGTATTTAACAGAAATAAACAATGAACGCATTGAGAATGTTTATGAAACGTGTTTTTCTTACTCCGTAGCCAGATGGACATTGATTGGTTTGGCTCCAATGGGAATCCCGTGCTTGTGTAAAGAATTGATCAACATTTCACGGATTTCTTGGTTGTAGGAATCAAAGTCAAACACATTGCGGACTACGTTTGCCAGTCCTTCATTTGGAAATTTCTGGGTGAAGGGAAAAGGTAAAAGATAATTAGTTTTTTCGGCACATGTTGACACTTGTCAAACATGTAGATTATGGTGTGAAAAAGATGAAAAAATAAATAAAAAAATAGCCGTGTGGTTTCGATAGTGCGGTCTGCAATATTACATGTACAGTATAAAGAACTTTTTTGTCCATTCGAAGTAATCACAACCAATGATGAATCCAGACTTCTCAGGATATATACAACTAGTAATTTACAGTCATCTATATGTATTGCAAAAGCAGGAAACACTACTGAGTCACGTAAGAGTCATACAAATCAACTCCTTAATTATGACATAGATTAGTCTAATTTTTAAGAAAGGCCTTTTTTTAAAACCTGTATTAGTCAAATTTGTTTTTAACATAATATATTAACATAAATGTGTTAATATAAATAGTAGTCTTATCAAAACAATTGAAAAATGGAGAGACAGTGCTATTAATGCCAAAAAGGGCATGTATTTCATTTATTATTGGAGCAGTTACAGTACAGTGTGTAACATTTTGGGGACACATCCCCTTCCTCGGACAAACCTACCCAACACACTACTAGTTACCATGGATGATATAAAAAAAAGGAGAAAATGTGTCCATTTGGGGATCTTTGCCGCTATGTACAAATAGACCAATGATAGTGTGCGTGGTTTCTGAAGCCACCCATGATTAAGGTCCTGTGGCAGATATATACTCATGTTTGTGGTTGCGACAACCCACTTTCCTTTTGGGGGATGTGTGAAAAAAAGCAACTCTCCTCCTATGCGAACGTGCTCATCAATACCGCGCATGCGCCCCCTTTATTTTACAATTTAACCCCTTCTCCCCTTCACATTGCCGATGGATATTTAGTCCTACATGCTCTCCACATTTCTCACTGTCCCTTTCATCCATGTATTGCCTTGTCTGTTTCTTTACTATTCCATCTGCAATTCCCTCTTTTCATCATCTGCCTTAGATTCTTATCTTGTTTTTTTACATCTGTCTTAAGCCCCTGGAAATCTCTGTAAATCGGTATTGCTGAGCTGAGGAAGAGAGGCGAACTCTCGAAAGCTTGTATTATAATATCAATTGTTAGTCCAAATAAAAAGGTATCACCTAATACAGTACTCACTTACTCTGAACTCTCCAACTGTAATTCTGATGTACATAAAGTGGAAAAACCTTCATTAAAAAAAAAAGGTCTCTTTCTAGCCCATCGCTTTTGTGTGCTCACGTCTCCATGAAAAACTGTTGACCTTTTGAGAAATTATTTTTTGCCCAAGAATAAATCAGGAGCTTTCTCAGAGCCCTTCAGATAATTATTTGTTCTTATTTGTGGGTACTTCATTTTAAAAGTCACATCGGGGGACAGAGCAAAGAACACCACACAACATGGGCCGTCCACTAAACAGTAGAAGCTCTACCACATAATGTGTATCAATAGGCTTAATGCATGGGGAGTAGATAGCCCATTTAGAGTATGTAACATAATGTGCATTAAGGACAGTGACATGTTTAATGGAGCTGGGTGATAAGTCTTTTTTTTAATTAATTTTGGAAAATTTCCCATGGCAAACAAAAGCTTTGGAGGGATTTACAAACTGTATCTAATATTGTTGACTAGACTGTAAGCCCTTAAACCTAGCTGTGAACAATAGTTTTTTTTTTGTCCAATTTTTCTATACTAATTATGAATCCATCACAACAAACATACATAGCTGGTATGCTTGAATTCAGTGGACCCTCAGAGAAGGGAAGCACATTCTTTGTTTAATAGGATGCAAATAAGTAACATTGTTACTTTCAGTGCGATTTAATATTTCTAAGGAAGACGATTGCATATTAAGATTTGTAAAATATTTTTTTTTACATGCTAGACAGGACTGCCCCTTTAAATAGTTAAAAACAATAGATAACCAAATTCCCTAGACAAAGCCACTTTGTCTGGCGAAACATTTAGGATCAGCATTAAAAGGGTGAACTGACGCATAACACTCAGGATCCTCCAGGAACTCACTTCCAGTTTTCCCGACCACATGGACTGGAGCATCATGCCCTCCTGAACTAGCAGACGGAACATCACTTGTACATTGCAGTGTGGCGTCTGCAATAGTGCACTGACTGGGCAGGTCATTTGCTCTGGCCAGACTAGGAAGGTGGATCCATCATGGAAGTTTGATTCCTAAGGGGGACTAAGTGAGACACGGAACATCTTTCCGGTATATACTGTACCATGCGACCACCATTTTAATTCTGTAAGTGCATGTGTGCTTTTATTTTAGAATAAGGTTTTATGCCATGTTTGCTCTTTTCTGTTTTTTTTTTCTAAGATAACCAGGGTCATCTATTTATAGAATCTTTTGGCATGGGGTCACATTTTCATAGAAAATGTACTGAATATATCATTCCAAAATTGTACACCGACATTATGGTATAGTTTATACATAACAGAAACATATGCTTTTACTTCAGTCACCTGTAAATTGAAAGCTAACAAGAATAATCACTGGAGATGTCCTGGAACGTAAAACCAAGCAGAATCTGCCATAAAATCATTGAGTTTCGATTGATTGCTCAAACGAGATTAGTGGGGGTGACATTAATCCACATCAGCACGAGACATTCGTATTCACTGATTAAAGGTGTCCCTTCTCCATCTATCACCAGTTTTGTTTTGTAGTTGTAGGCTATTTAAAAGATTAATCAATTGTACTGTACGATTTGCTTTTACAGTAACATAATTATGTTGCCTATGCATCTTAATCTTGACTTAATTCACAAAAGCTACAGGGCTGTTTAAACAACTATCAATATTTTCATGAGTGGAAAGTGGACAAGATGACTAAAGACGCCAGAAATATTGGAGTCGCAGCACTCGTGTAGGGTTTACTGTATTAAGAAAAAAAAGTTAAATGTATTGCAACGGCATGACCAATACTGAGGTGTTCTTATGTCTGAGATTTTGACTTGAGACCGTAAAAGGACTTTTGCTCAGAAAGCTAAACTATAAAGAGGAGGCAAAGATACTGAAGACAGATTTTATCACAGCAAATGCTCTCATCTATGAATAGGGTATTTGTGAGGCACAGTACAAATTTGCAGGGGCCTTGTATCACACACTTCAAATTATATAACTTTCTATGTAACTGATACAAACACAGGAACACATTTAAACACATGGTGGACAATCTTTTAGACTCAAATTACACTCCTCGTCACAACATCCGCAGATACTAGTACAAACACTTGTGTAAGCCGGATGCAAATGTTGAAAAATGAAGGTAATTTTGCCTAAGACCATGAAATGTCTACTTGTATGTGAAAATTAAACAACTATTACCATTTTACAGTATCTTCTTGGAGTTCCCTTGTCTTATCATCTAGTTTGTTTAACCCTTTTCTTCTAAATTGATTTAATCAGATTAAAGGGGTAATTATCATGTGTTGGCTATGAATAAAGGTTTCCTTATATCTCTATGTACATTGCAGTTTATTTCAATATCACCTATCTTTAATGTTTCAGTTGCTATAATACTACAAACCTCGTAACTATGCATTTACCCATAAACAAACTGTTCAGAATAATGTTACAAAGATGCTGCGGTTCTCTTTAAAAAATGCCAACACGACAGCAAAACATTATTTTTCTTAATGCAAACCTTACCTGTAAATGTTTGACAATGTTGACCACTTCTCGGGTTGAGTACGGGTATGTGATAACACCCTGGTCTGCCATGCTTCTTAATTCTCCAAAAGCAGCAACTAATTTCTGTAACACTGCATCAGGCACATTAGGTCCATACTGTCTAAGCATAGAAAGCTCAGACTGTGGCAATGGATTGTCTACTGCATGGCAGCTAAAAATATCGCCTGCAAAAGGTAGAAAAGACATTCAAAGTGTAAAGGCGCTAAATCGCATATAGGATTATTATTATTGTTGTTTATTTGTAAAGCGTCAACATATTCCCCAGCGCGGTACATGGGGGTACATAGTGACATCAATTGCAGCTGGATCTATTAAGGTTTTGGGGCGTGGATGTTGGGGGGCGTTGGATGGTGTGGAGTTTCGCCCAGCCGCACATCTGCTACCAATAGTGTTGGGGGGACGGTCACAACGCCCAGGTTTACCTTCTTGGTACATATTTGTAGAAAAGCACAAACAGGGATGAAATAATTATTAACAAAACACAAAACCCCAGCAAGCTCTTTTTGGGAACCCCTGAGCCCCCACAAAATATATATATGTATATAAGTGTCAAAAAGGAGTGCTATTTAGCATGGCATATGTATGCCTTGTTGTGGCACGCAAGCTTACAATGCTTTGGCCAAAGGGTTTAACGAAATTACCCCTTTTCAAGAGAATATATAAGTATTTTACTGTGTATTTTTGTCATGTTGGATGTAGCATTGGCCTTCTCTGTCGTCTGTTGTAAGAAATAATTATTAACAGCCTACATTGTTTCTTAAAAAAAAAAGAGAAAAAAATAGTTCCTGTGATTTTAACAAATTTTTTTTTTAATAGATTATGCAACCTCTCATCTATTTCCAATACAGTATACAAGTATAATATTAGGATTTGCTAGCATTACATGTTTTATGCGCTGAGGGCACCATTGTTATGGGTGTGATCGTTATTCCATATAGGCTGCTTGATTAACAATTCAGCCACACATTATCTAAAAGAAGATTCGGGATTCATTGCTACTTTCAGCTGTGAGGGTGTTTCTATTCCTGCCCCCACCCCGCCCACTTTGCAGCTTTTTTCCCCACTTATTTCTATTCGTGCTGACATAGATGTGCAAACGTATTGCAACATTCAGTGGCAACTAAATACAGAAGTGCCACACATCTTTATTAAGGATATACCCAGCAAAACATCAATTATTTTCTGATAAGGGATTGGGCTGCACTCATTCACTACCGATTGAAATTAGCTCATCCCAAACACCACCTTAAACTGGTTTTCGTACTTACAGTAAAAGGGGTGTTTCAGTTCTTGTAACTTTTAAAGATTTTGTTTTTATTTACTTACAAGTAGAGCTTTGTTTTAATGTCTGATACAACGTTGTTTTTATTTCAAACAATATTGCCTACTAGAGTGCACTACTGTAAGAAGGTGGGTACTTTGATCATTTTAATTCGTTTTTCTGACTATTAATATTCAGTAACGTTACCAACCTGGTAGCACCTCTCCTCCTATTGGGGTTCACATGGCAGTTTTAATCTTATTGGTTTTTGAGCGATTCCCAACTACATGTTTCCAAAGTAAAAAAAAATCACAGAAGGAACAAGTCTTGTGGTTTGAAATATTGAAGGTGAAGGAGGGAGCTACATCTTACTCAATGCTCAAGGACCTTAATGTTCAAGTGAACGTACCAAAACACGTTTTTTAGGTTGTTATTCTTACACACGTACTTTGAAAGTCATTGATGAAGGACGAGCATTTATTTAATTCTCGAAATATCTTTATGGGAAAAATATAGTAAAATTCTAATTTTCAAGAATGTTTATTTACTAAACCATATTGAACTTTCTGTATATATGCACTAACCAGCTATTTAATATTTTGCAGAGGCTTCTTTCCCTTTGAAAAAGTTGAATCGTTTTGAATTCACACATGCCCAGCAGAGTGTAATACAAGCAAGAAGAGCAAGACAACTTGTTAATAAGTAAGATGCCTGACTGCTTGCGAAATCTTGCATCTAAAAATATCACTTGGCCAAGAAAGGTATTATTCTTATACAACTATTTATTGTTTCCTTTCTTGGCAAACTATTTATAGAAACTACGCATGCCATGAAGAAAAGTGAATGTGTGGAAATATTACAGATGATGGAGCCAAGCTTTCTGGTTTTTTAGAGGACAAAATAAGCGATGTTTGATTGCGTCTCTTGTCAGGCTCATCACTTACCTAATGCACCAAAAAAGTCATTTCCCAGGAAAGGAAATCCAGGTCTATTTGCCAAGACAATCATCCTGAAATCTGGATGAATAGCTATCACATTTTCTCTTCCATCTGAACGGGAAAGATCTGAGAAACCATATATTTCGGGTTATGCTGGCTGTGCAACGTTCTAAAACATATATCATCAACAAATTCAAATCTTTGCAACTGCACAGGTGTATATAGGATGTTTTGGATTCATTTAATTGAAGATATATGATGCGCAAAGTCAACATTTCTCCAGTCATTTTGATGCAAAAAAGTCCTATTAGTTGTAATATATGTTCCTCTCTGATTTGTTCAATTAATTGAAGATATCACAGTTGAGATGTTACTTTAAAATATTTGGCTCATGACTGTAAATGATTAATAATAATAAAAATAATAATAATGATAATGTTGTGGGCCACAAATAAGCAAGGTTTACAGAACATAAAATATCTAAGCAAGGTAGTGTATCTAAATAATGATTGTATGTATGTTTGTATGTATATCTTTATTTATATAGTGCCATACAGGTATATCGGGCTTTACAATACACGTGACATAATATTATAACACAATGGGAATAAGCACTCCGGACAAAGCTATAGGAAAAGGGATCCCTGCCCAAAGAGCTTACAATCTAATTGTTTCACAAACTCCCGTAATTCAAGAAACAGGTGGCACACAGTACAATTATTACTGAGCATATATGCAACAAATAAAAGGAAGCACTTTCTCACACGCACATACCACCTCTGGAACGCGCTACCACTGGAGATTGTGACAGCAAATAGCACTCATAGCTTTAAAAGCGGACTAGACTTGCTCAGGGAGAGATAATCAGGACATACTTGAAAACTAAGTGACTCGTCATATTTTTTCCTGGTAAAATATTTTATACATAATAATACCTAATCTGTAACTTGCTACCAGCAGAAGGGACACATCTGGAGGCAGGAAAATGGTGATGCGCCTACTGCTCTTTCCCAAAAGCTTCCACTACTTGCCACTGTAGAAGACAGGATACTGGGATTGATGGGCAATTTGGTCAGACCCCCTACTAGAAGTCGTTAAGATCTTATAATTATAGTGAAGTTCATTGTCTTGTTGGTGGCTCTTGATGACCAAGTTTCACCGCCATATAACTGACAAGATTGTACATTTGGATGATTGTGCCAGGTTGCTGTAACGTTGTTGTGTGTACTGTATTATGGTTAAACCCTTTCCTTTGAATGACTGGCATCAGTTCCTCATAGGTATTTACATCTGGTGGCAGTGTGAAATGTCTTTGTCACAAACTGTCTACAAAAGAGGTTGCTATTGCAGTGGTTTAAACAGTGCTACTGGTAAATAATTACAATTAGGAAAAGGATGCCATTTGCTTTCACTGGGAACATTTACAAATGAAATACACATTTCCAAATCAAACTGTGAGTGCGTAAAAACAACGTTGGTTGTTTGGCAGGATGATGTCTTCAAGCAGCACCCCCCATTTTTGTAAGTATATTTTTATAATTGTACTTGGATCAAGGGGGGTAAGAGGAGGGACCCCCAGAGCTGATCTGCAGTCCCCAACCCTCTGCGTACCCCCTGATTACTGAGTTAATTGAGTTTTTATTGCCACAAAAAAAAAAAAACAGTTGTGTGCGACACGAAAAACTACAGACATGGCCAGGGGATCACTCATAGAAAGTTGTAATGACCTTGCAGATGTCTATTGGTTGCGAGATCAAGGCTGATCCCAACAGCCATATTGTGTCCACTACTTATGACTTGAGAACCGAAGTCAGGGCCACCATGGATAGGGGCCCATTCCCAACCTTCGCCCATTACTCCCCCCCCTTTACTCCACACAACAATTACAAAAAATCCCCTCCCACAAAAGCAAAACAACGAGCATGGCGGACTGCTGCTTTATAATACATCTTAAAGCAGGTTATATCATTGTCATCTCGGCCCATCTTATCTGGAACAAATATCTGACTTATATCTGAACATTTTAACAAAACAGGTTTACGAAGGCAACTGGAATGATTCAGCCATCAAGATTAGTATTTTTGTTTTCCTTTTTTAATACAACTAATCCAGCAACAGAGATGTATGTTTCCTAAAAACAAAACAATAAAAGAGACCAAGAAACATAAACCAGTTTTATAGTACTGTGTTGCTATATATATTTTTTTAATCTACATAGCATTAGTTATTTATTTTTAACAGAGGTTTCCATACAGGCTTTACCAAGAATTAAATCCATATGTAGTATGACACTATGATAAGAGGCATCTCACCTGTGCCACACTTGCTTGGTATTGGGTACCATTGCTTCAAAATACAATGAAGTAACAGTTTTAGTCTTTATTCACTTACTGGCCACGAGTCGCCTTCCGTCTGAAAGTATCATTTCTCCACTCTCTACTAAGGTCTTTAAAATGCAGGTGACATTTGTGGGTGCTTTGTCTGCCTCATCTATAATCAGGATATGCCCTTTCTTAACAGCTTTTACCTAGAAACAAAAATAGATGTTGACAACAATGACAAGGCTTCCTAATTCATTTTAAAAGAGGTCTATTAAAATGGACAGTACAAGAACAACTGTAATAGCATTCATACATCACACACTTCTCTCCGTCCCGCTCACAGCAGACACACAAGAATAAGAATGAAAAAAAAAACCACAAACACCTAAGGGAGGGTACAGTTCAAGTCTCCCCCACAATTGTCCTTTCATTTTGTTTTATACTACAGTAAATATTTAATACGTACCAGTGGTGAGTCTTCATATACTATAACACCCTCCTTCACCGATGGCTGTAAAGTGAGGCTCTGTACAGTTGTATCCCTGTATATGAAAAAATAATATGATAACAAATGTTTCCTTCCTTTATCTCACCAGCAGCACAAAAACATATTTCTTTAACAATCAAGCCTGGGAGAACTTGTAATTAACAGTAACAATGCACTTGAAGTACACGGCATGGTTTACATAAACAAACAGTACTGTATATCATAAATATGTTGAATTAACAGTTTGAATGTAACAAAAGATGGTAAATGTAATATAAAGGCCTTATCCATTTACAGGATCAATTAAGGGAAAATTAACTAAAAGCCAAATAGTTACAATGAAATGAATTGGTAATATGTTTAGTTTGACACGGCACTCGATATTATTCGATAACAAAAAATAGAAATGTAGGACATAAAATAAACCAGGACATATCCTCTTCTAACTGCTAAAGAAGCACACTCCCCAAACCATTCACCAATGTAAATGGAGCAATGTTGATGCAAAGTACATTCAGACATTGATGCAAACGGGTCTGATTTGAAATAAACCCTCCTAAAGGTATATATACTAAAAAACAAACAAAAGAAAAATACGTACAGCTGAACCTCGTAATAGAGCGAGCTAGCGCGATAGAGTCAAGGACATCACACTAATCCTATGGAGTAGCAGGTAAAGAATGTTTTCTTAACTGCGGTATTTCATATTTATTTGACATGCTCTTTGCATTGTTGGCCTCAAATATACAGTAACAATCAGCAAAGGGAGGCAGCACCAGCTTTTTTGCATAGGAAACGTATTCACTTTAATGAGCTTATTAAGTGCAGTAAAGATCCCACCGTTGCTAAATAAAATCCAGTGTCAGTTTTGCTGAGTTTAGGAGACATTCGTGCAGATTAGGTCAGTAACAACAACAACAATTATTAGAACACTCAAGTAATGTTTTGAGTGTCTGTTCTCTAGAAAAAGCTGAAGATGCTTGGTAATACTGTACTCAAAGGTGACACATTGTGTGCTCATTTGCATGTCATTTCCCAGAATCCCTTGGTGCAGTGGGAGCACTGTATGCTTGGTGATAATGGTTGAAAGGCAGAGTTGCAGACCTACCTAAGACATGTGAATGTGCTCTCAAGTGATATTCCTTATTGGCTATATATATATATATATATATATATATATATATATATATATATTTGCGCCGTTTGAATAAATGTATATATATTTTGTTGATACCTAGATGTATTTTTTTGGAGTGTCGCTATGTATTGAGTGACATATAATTTAAACATGTATTATACGGACGAAAATTAATTATTTATGATCTAGGCCAGCGCTGCGCAACCTTTTTCAGCTGCAGCCCCCTTCATGGGAGCCGCAGCGTTCGCGCCCCCCTCCCCCGAAGGCACAGCTTCAAAGACGTTGCGGGTCACATCACGTTGCCATGGCGACGCGTGACGTCACATGACCCCGCGGCGTAGCCGAAGACCCGGCTGCCAGTAGGTAAGTGAGTTTAGAGGCCTCACGCCTTCCCCAGCATTAAATTAAATCCCTGGGGGAAGAGCGCAGGGCCTCTGTAACAGCCCGCACCACCCCTGCAAATTTTTCCATCCCCAGCCCCCCCAGTTTGCGCACCGCTGATCTAGGCATTTGATTGGATGTTATTCTGAGCCAATCATGGTTGGGAGCTATTAGCCTATAAATATTCAGTTGAGTGATAGACAGGATATGATTCCTGAAGAAGCCACGAGCGAAACGCGTTGAATCTGTCCGGTCCAGGCTGACTACTGAACGGGAAGTGCTGGCGAACAGGACCCGTGCATCTTTGGACATCCGCCCAGACTCGAGCCATCATCGGAAGTGACGTTGGGGTTCGGATCAGAGACGCGCGCTGGAGACTCATGTTTGAAATGTGAGTGTATTAACATTTATATGTTGTGTTACAATATATCTTGGAAATATACCACACAATGGAGCTTCTTTCTTTGCATGTTCTTGAATGGTACAAGAGGATTATACTACATATTGATGCAAGAGTTCCGTGGCTGTGAGGGAGGTCACATTCATATCCAAACCAACCAGGGCTCCAGTTAGAGAGAGATTGGGTCTCTAGCATGCTCCTTGTCTAAGAAGAAATTTGTGAGTGGATTGACATTAGATACACTTAGATTTTTATACTTGTCGCATTGGTCGCACTATTTTGTCTTTATTCTATTTTTCATATGCTGTGAAAATTCTGCGCTCACCTGGAAGAAAAGTATATACAAATGTGGAATATTATTGAGACTACTTTGTGATCTACTTTGTAAATTTGTCTCACCGTTGGAGTAGTCTTGAGCCCCAGGATTGGTCTTTGACTATTTTCCAGCATACTATATGGAGAGGTGACTTAGGCCATGATTATACACAAAAACATGCGCAGCTATACACATGTAGCGGCGCCAAAACAAGGTAGCTTGCATCCAATGCAAGTGATTATACCACAAGCGACGGTTGCAGTGCGCCGTACTGCAATGCGTACGGCTCGAGAAGAGACTTCAAAATTTGTTTTTTCCCTGCGATGGTCGTGTCACGTGAGCGGTTCAGCCAATGAGGGCGAACTGCTCACGGCTACGCCTCAACCACGCCTCCTCTGCTCTTCCTCCCCAGTATAATCAAGATGCTGCTCGGCGGCAGTACTAGGTGACGTCACAGAATAGCCCTGCCGCCTTGCAGCACTTGGTGTAACCAAGGCCTTAGGCTGCGGCCATAGTTCGCTGGCAGCAGAGTGCTAGTAGGCACGCGAGCCTATCGCCTCAGCGATCTGTGGACTCCGTTCACGCGCGCGACGGAGAAGCGTAGCCATGACGTCACCAGACCGGTGACGTGACGTGGCCGTTGCGTGAAAAATCAAATCTTTTTGTCTCCTCCAAATCCTGCCGCACGTGTCGCATAGCGCGCAGCATAGCCGGACAGGTGTACTTACATGAATTTGTTTGTGACACGCACACTATGTCCGCAGCCTAAGATAACATTTTCAGCAGTGACAACATGTGACACCATTCTAAGACTAGAGTGCAAAACTGATGCATCAATTACTCATGAGAAGAATGAAGTACCCATATCCCAATTACTCATGAGAAGATTCAAGTTGCTAAATAAATTGAGTTTTCTGTGCCCTTTTGTAATTAGGAAACACAATTTTAGAGTGAGGTACGATTTTAAAGTATGTACAGTGGGAAACATGGGCAGATTTTCAGTGTCAGTGGATGCTGATCTCCATTTACTTGGGTTTGGAGAAACATGTTGAAAACTGTATAATCCAGACTGGCCACCTAGAGAGATTAAACCTCCCTTGAAGTTATCAACCAGGAGGAGTGTAAGTACATACATTTGAACAGCTGTATAATATAGGCCTCGGCCATGTTACTTGCTTGCTGGCGGAAGCGCGCTGAGGCGCGCTCCCGCTCAGCACTGAGCCCCTACAGCCGCAATTAGAGCGGCTTTAGTAGGGGCTCACCTGCGCTTACGCGCGCTTGCGGAAGCGCAGGTCTTGGGGGAATTTAAAATTCCCCCGCTTGCCGGCGAGACAGGCCGGTCACGTGAGCGGTTCGCCCAATGAGGGCGAACCAGCTCCGTGACGTCACTGGCCCGCCCCCGGCCAGTGACGCGACCGCCCCCGGACCGCCCCCTGACGGCTGCTGAGAGCGCTTGCGGTAAGCAACCGCAAGGCCAGGGAAAGCACCCGCTTTCCCTGCGCCTCAGCGCGCCTCAGCACGCCAGCAGGGACCGTGGACTCGGCCTAAGGGATTACACCTGCAGCTTTAGCCATGTGGCAATTTGGAATACAAAGCCTTGCAGCACGGAAAGTAAACAGAAACGATAACGTGTATTCCCTTTTTCTTAAAGAATCCCTAATAAATCAGACCTATCAACTCACTGATCATTTATACGCAAATAAACACAGAACAGTAAAAGACCAACTCACTATAGGTAAAAATAATAAATACTAACTGCAGAGGGCCGACTTCGACATATTGGGGAAGCAGCCGATTCATTGTGAAATGCCCAGAAAAGATAACAATATCACATTTTAGAAGAACGGTATAGAAAAAAAAAACAAATGCAATATCTAATGTTCCATGTGTACAATGCATTCTCCATTGAGACAAAATACAGCACAAATATTGAGTGTTTCATGTTTCCAATCCATTTCTTGGCACAGGGTTCAATGAACAGATGGGGAATGATAGTACACAGCATTTTAGGTTTTAATACCAAAGAGATTTCTGTCCATCTGTATTTATATTTGACATTCAATTTATGAAGTTAGGAATACAGACTTGGCTCCCTGCACTTACAACCTGTTAAAGAAATAACAACATGACAGCTTTTGGATGACTTTCAGCAAGGGAGAGTACTGTAAATATGAAAAGCCTAATATGGGTGTACTAATAAATGTTTTTATATGCCTGGTAACTGTGGCTTACGGCATTTTAGGAACTGTGGAGCCTCTGGTAACTTCTCCCTGGGCCCCAGGTTTCCACGGATCACAGGGTGAAAACCACTGCATTATAAAGAGAATTGTGACAAGCTGCTTAAGGGCTTGTGATGGAAGACAAGAGTCTAAAATTAACCTTCATTTTGGAAGGGTCTGAAACACGTTTGAAAACAATATACAGTATTAAAGGTTCTTCTTGCGCTTAAATATTCAAAGGAGATACGTCTTTGTTGTACTTTTGTTATATATTTATATCAGAGAAAGAGAATCCCTAAATGATGCACTCTACTCTACTAATCAAAATAATAAATCTTTATTCCAAATAGGTAAACACATAAATTCATTAAAACCTAAACACAGCGCAATGAGAAGCCAAATGGAAAGGCTTCTCTATTGTCCAATTGGCATAGGTATATTAACCCTATAAAGTCAAATAAACTGGGTGAATATTGCAATAAATGCAAAGTGTAGAATTGTACCCTAGCATTGGCACAGTGTAATAATGTTGCAAAGACAAACCCCTATAGGGCTATGGGCTAGAGAAAAATAGAGGGAGATCCTGCTTAGTGTAGCAGTTTGTTCACAGCTATTATGTGTGATATCATATATGGTAGGTGTATCACCACACATGGAAGTCACAAAAATAGTGAACAGTAAAGGATGTAATTTATCCTAACACAGTCTGATGGACTGTAACCAGTATCAGTGTCAGTAATATCCCAATAATTTTAGGGTAGTACTCCTTATACTGTATGTCAGTTAATCCCTTCAATAGAATATCATAGGGGATCTACTTACAGAGCCATATTGTGGGCAGTATATGCAGAACCACGTTCACTGGCGTGCACTGACAGTCTCAGCAGGTGATGTGTAACTATCATATCCCCCACTCTAGCTAGTGGGATCCACATGTGGCCCACATCTTTGTTATCTCTTGCTTAAAACCTGTGCTACAACGGACAAGGACCAAACACCTATGTATTGGTCGCGCAACAGACGTCACTAGTGTTTGGTCCTTGTCCGTTGTAGCACAGGTGTTAAGCAAGAGATAACACAGATGTGGGCCACATGTGGATCCCACTAGTTAGAGTGAGGGATATGATAGTTACACATCATCTGCTGAGACTGTCAGGTTAGACAAGCTGATAATTCAGATGTTCCTTTCTTTATCACAGGATATAGTGACCAAGCCCCTGCTATCAAGTGTATCATCAAAAAACATTGGGGTACCTTGACATTAGACCCCCTTTTATCTAAAATTGTGAGTACAGGTCCACGCATTGTCTTCCGCAAGGCTCCTACTTTGGGCAATAAACTGTCACCTAGTGTGCTCAAACCAATTCAGCACACTAGGACATTCTTTCCCAAACTTGTGGGTTCATATAAGTGTGGGAGATGCAAAGTCTGTCCAAACATGTTGCAAGCCACTCATTTTTCCAATTCTGATGGGACACGTAGATTTAAGATTTATTCTTTCATCTCATGTCGTTCTGACTATGTGATTTATCTTTTGACTTGCCGGTGAACGAAACAATACGTCGGCTTAACCAGTCGTATGCTTAAGGTTAGGATCCTAGAGCATCTTAGATTGATCCGTAGTCATGACATGTTACATCCTGTGTCCAGACATCTCAATTCATGTCCATTCGGTTGTACCGGGTCATTCCAGTGTGTGGCAATAGAACAAGTTGCCTTAGCCCCAAGGGGTGGTGATAGGTTAAAAATCCTTCACCAAAGAGAAGCACACTGGATCTTCACCCTTAATACGTTACAGCCCAATGGACTGAATGTTGATTGGGATCTGAGATGTTTTTTATGACTGCATTTTTCAAAGTTCATGTAAACATCGTTTTTTTACAAATGTGATGTTATTTACTCTGTAACAATTACTTCTGCTCTTTTTGCCCCCTTTCTTTTTCTTTCTTTTCAATCTTTTCTTTCTTTCTTTTTCTTCTCCCTTTCTTTCCCTCTTTCCCATCCCCTTTCCCCCCCTTCCCCCTCCCCCTCCCCCCCCCTTTCTGATTCATCCCTCTTTTTTCCTTTCTTTTAGTTCACACTTTTCTGTTTCTATTTGGGTTTAGTGATACATTTTGATCATAGTCTAATAGTACAACACAATTTATAGTACATAATGACAGATCATGTTCATATAGATCCACTTTGCAGCATCTATTTACAACATGTGTTTTTATTTTTTCAATTTTATCTTGTTTGTATACAATGGGCATCATTTAGAGACTGTTTGATATGTGCTTTAATATATTATGATTCAATGAGAATTATATTAATAATGTTGCCATGTGTCACCATGCAGCTAGCTTAATAGATTAGTTCCCCACTTGATGCTCACAGCTGTTATGATTTTAATTAACCTCCTGTTCGTGGGGTTTGTGCTTTAAATATGGGGCTTGCAGGCACCCTCCTTACTCCAAGGCGAAGCGCCTGTGTGCGTGAAACGCGTAGAGGAGGAGGCTGTGCTACAGCCTGCTGTGTCCACTGTGTGTCTCCAATAAAGCTTTGATGTTCAATTTTGGACTGTGACGTCATTGGGCTGTTTGCTGTTGCTCCGGATGCACCTTTCCCTTCTACTCACTAACCAGCAAAGAATATTCATATTTTATCATATAACTCTTTAACGCTATCTTCCCTTACTTATTTTTGTTTTTTTTCCAGCAACATTATTTTATTGATTTATCTAGAATATGAATGATAGAAACATGGAATGTGATGGCAGATAAGAACCACTTGGGCGGACCCAACTTCCAATGGCAGACGGTCAGGCCCCCAGCAACTTGTCCCGACTCTCCCCCCCCTGTCGGCGGCCCTGCTCTTACATCTACATTTTCTGGGAAGAACATAATATGGGGAGACTCGGGAAAATAACAAATACGTTTAAATCATGGTTTTTTTTTATTTGTATTTTTTTACATTTTCTATGGAGGAAAGACGGTAATCTTTTATTTGTTCTTAAATGAGAAATTATTAACATAAAAAAAAATCCGTTTTTTTTTCATTGTATTATTAATATATAATGGGATGCATTTAAAATCGGCTGGAACTGATAACCATATCTGACAACATATTAGTTCCAGGACCCACATTGTCAGTACAGATGAGTTGTTGCTTAATAGACCAGTTACATAATTGAGATAATGGTAAAACAAAGCAGTGAAAGAAAGAGAGAAGTCAAGTGGCAAGTTATGAATAGGTCACAGGGATCTGCAACAACCTGTAGTAGAGTATTGTATTTGTACAACATCTTAAAATGTCAGAGAGCCTAACATTTATACTTCATATGAGAAGCAGCGACTCATCAGCTGTCACAGCCTCCCGCAATGCACTGCAGGTAAACCAATGATGAGGTCTTTTGGTAGGCCATTAAAATTCAGCACCATCAAGAAAACAACACACAACATAGCTGTAATCCTTTATTTTACAATTTGCCCGTAGGTTTACGTTACAGAAAAATTGAAAATGAAAATATTGCTCAAGGTACATTTGTAATTGTTGTAGTGGGGTTTCCTGTGGGAAAGTATCAAACAAGCACCCTACAAAAATAGTATGTGCAGCTCAACCCCGTTATACTGTAGCGCGATCCGCTACAACGCAGATCCGCCCGCTACAACGCAGATCCGCATATAACACGGTCTGAGCATGGCTCCCGATTTAAAAACATCTCCAAGTTTCTTTTTTTTTTTTTAGCGAAATGGCTGCCGCGCGAGGACTTACCCGGCATCTGGAGCTCTCTCCTCTCTCCTCTCTGCAGCTCATTGATTCTATTATCAAACTTAACTTCTACTGCACAGTACTGAAAGGCAGTAAATAAATTGCAATAAAGCATTGAATGTTATAAAAAAAATTAAAAATCCTTGGCGATGTGCACCACGCATGTGAAGTTAGCCTGATGAAGCAGGGAGAGAGGAAAGAACTGAGGAGAGAGCTCATTATGTAGACCCCGAGCACCGCGTTATAACGGGGTTCAGCTGTATTGTGCAATTTATTTATTTTTTGCTTGGTTATGCAAACCATCATACTACATTTAAAATGATGCCTCATTATGAAACTATCATTAAAAGAGAAGAGCATATATAAAACATTGCTGAATATATTCACCTCTGTTCCCACATTCTAGATTCCCAACCACAGCATTTGCTGGCTTAAGTGATTATCGGGTTGTGATTTCCCATAGTTACAATGATCTGTACTGTAGATACTCACACCCAATACCAATTACTTGATGGTTATGAAAATAGAAACAAGCCAATTTCCATTACTGGCCTATGCAAATGTTGAGTTTATGGTAAGGAAACTTATGTTTTAAAAAGCCCATAAAGCAATCCATGCAGTGTAAGTGACACTATTGCTTTCAACTGAATCTTAATTAAGAATCATTTAAAAAAAATCCATTAAAACGCAAATGGATATTTTCAATCTTAGTTATAGAGGTAATTGGATTTTGTAATGATCTTGAAGGAGATAAAATTAACATCTCGAGAATAAATATAATTTGCAGTGAGTGCAGCTCGCAGGAAGATAAAGTGCCAATTAGCCCTTCATTTGATTTTAAAAGATCGAGATAAACCTCTCTTTTCTAAAAAAATACATTGGTCTTTTACCAATTCATTCTTAGAAAAAGATTGCCAACAAACAAAACATTTTGGGTAGCAATACCAGCGTTATGTACTTCATTCTCATTCAGTTCATCATTGTATAAGGTGTAGTTTGGTTAATTTAGGTTAATTTAGTGTCCAATGTCTTTATACCAGACGATCAAAAATAGAAAAAGATCCACTGATCTTCCAAAGCTTATAAAATTTATTGCAGAAGCATCAACGTTTCGGTCCGCTTGTGAACATTTGTCAAGATAAAGTGTAAGTGACAGTGCATGTCTTATATACCCTCTATGGGCGCAGCATATGCAAAACGGCGCCAAAAACCTCCAATGAGACCTATGCTGCAAAATGCAGCAAAAAGGGTCATAAAGTCTACACATAACGGCATAAGGTATAAATACTAATATAGATAAATCAACAAATATATATACTATATAAAAATGTACTTTATGCATCTTATACAGACTCACACCAGTCCAAAAGGTAGCTGAAACTCAATCAAATATTCAAATGGGAAAAGAAGTAACAAGGTGCCTTAAGTCAGGGGGGCGCAAACTTTTTTCCCTGCGCCTCCCTGCCGGCTGTCCCCTCACTCCTGCGCCACCTCAACCCCAACTTATCCGCGCTCCGGCGTAATGACGTCACGTTGCCATAGCAACGTGACGTCACATGACCTCGCAGCGTCGTTTTGATGTCGCGTTGCCATGGCGACGCAGGGAGGAAGCCGCCGGAGCCACGGTAAGTTAGGTTTACAGAGGCCCTGCAGCTCCCCCGGCACTTAATTTAAGTGCCTTCGGGAAGCGCGCGGGGCCTCTGTAAACCCCGCGCCCCCCCGTCGGCAGTCTCGCGCCCCCCAGTTTGCACACCGCTGCCTTAAGTCACGCGATGTAAAGCATGGACAGTACCAACAGCAGAGTCACATATAGATGGACTTTGACTGATGATGATGATGATGATGATGATGATATAACCCCTAGGCACTATGGTACACAAAAATTGCTTATGAGCCAATAAAAGGGTATGAACGTGAATAGACACAGAAACATCCTTATAGACAGGTCAAATACACATGCCCGATGATACAAATGAAACAGTGCCTTAAGTCTCGTGCCATAATAGCTACAGACAGTAGCATAGTGGAGCACATATTAATGCACATTGTTGCTGTATCAAAAAGCTCATATATTAAATAGCCCATAGATTCATGTATAAGAACGTCATAAATACAGAACCAGTATAAGCGTAAAATTAACAAAATCCAACGCGCGTGGATCATAATTGATAATCCAACAATAGAAAGACATTCTCTGATGAAACTTCCAGGCAGTATAACACATCTTGGAATATTAGACACCAAAGATTATAGTAGAGTTGGCAGTAGTTTCACCCTTCCTAAAGGCCAGTCGAATGCTAGAACGATGGTCATTCATCCATTTACGAAAAGTGCGATCAGTCTTGTCAATGTATATAAGACTGCACTGGCACTGTATCATGTAAACAACTGCAGTCAAGTGACACGTCAGGAACGAATTGATCTTTATATTTTTACCAGCGTGAAGATGCTTAAAAGACGTGCCTTCAATAAGTCTGTATCTGCACGTAGTACACCAGTGGCATTTAAAGCAGCCTTTCTTGAATGGAGCAAGAGTCTGTTTGGGAAAAAATAGGCATATTTGTCGATGGGGTCTGTGTGTACCAGTAGGTCCCATAGGCTTGGATTGCGTTTAAGGGCAAAAATAGGTTTATGGCATGTATATTTTCTAATTCTTTGATCCGTGGCTAATAAATGAAAATATCTATTAACCGAACCTTTACCACAATGTGATAATGCTGAGAAGATAGTGACCACTGCAATTCTAGCTATATCGGACTTCTTAGGACAAGTTTGTAATAAAGAGACCGCTCATTACAAATAAATGGGTCTGGCCGCTGTATTGGTGCTGGTGAATTGCAGCTGTTATTGGTGGTGCTCAGGTGGACTAATGAAATCGTTATTCATAGTTCATGTCATCTTTTAATAGCATTTGAGACTTCTTGTCCAGTTTTACACTGTAAAAGACTTGTGCACTCTTTAAAGCAGCAGTCCAAGCTGCTGCCCCCCCCCCGCCCTTTAATATATGCATCAATACAATCCATACAATGATAAGTAATTAGCTAAGTTGCCAATCAATCCATTTTCCTGTGACCAATCAGCGAAGATTCAGCTCAAGGGTTCACTAAACGCCTGTCAGTGCAACCGAAGAGCACCAAAGATGCAAAGTTCTGTGTGGAAGATCATGTGACCAGGCAGTCACTAGATACAATTGGTGCACTGCTAGAGTTAGGGTAGGGCTCAAAAAAGGTTGTGCCAGAGCCTGATTCAGAAGAGGAAGTGACTTTGGAAATGGTTGATATAGAAACAAAAAATGCTTGTTACATAATACATTAAAAATGTAATTCAAAGTTGTTTTAAAAAAATGCTACAAGTATTTTCTCATAGTACAAAACTGATTTATATATATTAAAAAAAAAACACACACACATAGGATATTGCTTTGTTTGCAGCTTTAAAGTTAATGCTGCTTCTTTAAAAGATATAGCAGCCTGCATTGAATAAACAGATTATTGCGAGCTCAGTACGATAAGTACTTAGTCCCGTAGGTTTCTTTCCTGCACAATTCACAGCAGGCTGCTTAAACACTGAAGCCAGGAGATTTAACTAAGCCAACACAATTTTTATATGTCAAATCTATGACGTTACTAAGAAATGAAGTCTCTGAATGACTTAAAAATACACAATTCACAGCAGAGGGCCAATGATGGCAAAGAAAAATGAGCTGTAGAGTTCAACAAGACTGTTGTATTTCATAATTTCCAGCACAGAAGTTCCATGTAATTGCCAGGTACAGTTTCGTACATAAAAACATACTGGAAATGTAATCAAGTTGAATGACCTAGAACACCTTTCTATGATCTTTACAACAATCAAGACACGTCATAGCTCTGCAAAACTGTGCGAAATGTGCAATGACAAATAACACAAAAAGCAGAATACAATATATTTTGCCAATGTAATACTTTTTTAGTACAGATAAAGAACCCATTGTGATGGTAGGGGGTAACCAGTCTCTCTAATAAAGGTCAAGCCCGTTTTGGTTGCCCCTGATCCGTGTATAAGGGTCCCAGAGAGTTAGCTCTTGGGCCCAGTAACATTGTACCATTCCAATGTATTGAATGTATTAAAAGTATTTTTTGTGTTTTTCCCTTTCCGGGCATGCAATCAAGCAGGGATTGCTAGGGTATGAGTTTCAAGGTGGGTTTTATGGAGGAGCCATTGACAGAATGTGCCTATGAGGTTGGGATCCAGAGTTGTCGGTTCCCATATAAAAGTACCAGGAATCATGCCTGATTCACGGATACATGTTGGCACATTGTCCCAGAAATATCTCCCCTTGAAAACGCAAGCGCAACTCACCACTAGGGTACCCTGCTTCAGCACAGCCCAGAAAGGAAAATGAGGCACAGGGATAAACATGTATTCATATGGCTGAGGGAATCCCTAGGTTAAGGGGGTACCCCAGCTAGCGCCAAGGTGACTCACAACCAAAATAGAGTTTTGTGGGTGCCCCAACTGTATATGAGGTTGAGGGAGGATTTAGAGTCCAGACTGAGTAAAAAGGAAAGTGTGTGGGGAATAAGGTAGATAGAAATAAAATGACAACATTTTTCCTTTTCTGTCGCCTGTTCCCCAAGACTAAGATGTGTAGTAAAATATACTTTAATAATGTAATATGCTTTTTACATTCGGAACCAATGTCCAAACAGGCTGCCCAAGCTAACCCATAGGCGCCGGTAAGTCTGCTGGACATCGGAGTTCAAAGCACTCAGAGGATGTCCAGAGGTGTGAATAGCATTTGGTCAGCAGGGAAAGGCGGAGTACCAGGTCCGGAGATCAATGGCAGTCCTCCGGGATGCAACTTGTTCTGCCAGACCTGGTGGAGCCTGTCCAGCGGGTGGCATTGAGATAGCCAGGGAGAGAGGTGGCAGGATTGCGCATGTCTCTTGGCTAGTTTGGATTTCCAGCTGACCCGGCTTTTCTAGCCGGCTTGGCTCTGATTGGTTGCTTGGGAAAGTTCCCACCCGTTGATTGGCTGCTCAGTTTTGTGAATGAAGCAGAGAATACTATAAGACTCGATGAGTAAATCAGATTTGCAGACTCCGGTAGTAAGAGCATGGGCAGGCTCTTCAAAGTTGCTTCTGTGCAAATAGCAGAGCAACCGGCTTCGATTTCAAGCCTGAAAAACCTGCCCGCCAGAGTCTAAGTCCAGCTTTTTGGGGCCAAGTTCTCTGAAACGATTGTAGCGGACGCGGCTGGGATTTTATGCCGATTTGAGTTCCAGGAGATTTGGACTAACTCGTGGTCAGTAGTGACCAAGTTCTCAGAGGAGAACGTAGCGGTGGCGTATGGAACTTTATGGCGATTTGGGTTCCAGGAGATTCCAGGCTAAGTCCCGGGCAGGGTAAAAGTCTCCGATAGGGTTCCCTGCACCTAGGAAAGTCTAGTTTTCAACACCAGTCCCAAAGTAAGTGCGTCTTATTGTCTGTATTTTGTGTATCATTGTGTGTAAGTGAATTTATGCTGAATACATTACAATTTATTTTTCTACCTTGTTTTGCTCAATGAATGATTCCGGTAAAAAGGTGTAAATAACCTGGTCTCCCATGACAATTAGGGCACTGTAAAGGTTAAATGGATTTTTTTTTTCTCCATTTCCCTTGTTATCTTCCTCTTCCCACTTGTTGTAATTGCATTATTTTCATGCAAATAAATGCACATGTGGTCAAAAGCCTATTTGACCTGACGTCAGAGGGGTCAGTCAGCAATGTACACGGAGGAGAACATCATATGTTTTCCTAAGGAATCCCAACATATACGCCAAATAATGATTATCAAGAAGTTACAAACTAATACAGGTAGTCCTCGCTATCCAAGGTTTCACTTTACAACTAATGGCATATCCAACGCAACCCTATGGGCCATTTTTCGACGTCGTAATTCGTTATCCGACGCCTGAATGCGTTATCCCACGCTCACCGCCACTGATTAACATGGGACTCACTTTACAACGGTTTCACTATCCAACGCTACTTCCAGAACGGATTCCGTTGGAAACCGAGGACCGCCTGTATACTGGAGGACCAAAAAAAACATGTGGGTGCAGAAAATTGAATTAATGATAAACTGTCTCTTCTTTGTAAGATTGTGAGTTACAGTACTTGGAGCAGTGTTTGTTAATGTTGTAACTATTGTTATTGTCTTTCAACCTTATTGTACTGCACTGCAGAAAATGTTGCTGTGTTCTAAAGAAATTGTAAGAAAAATGCAACAATTCCAGGAAGTCCTGCCTTCCAGTTACGTGACATCCGCCTGGAGGTCCCGCCCCATAGTGACGCGGCTATCCATCAGAGGCAGGGGAATCACAGGAAGGCGCTTCGGTTACCACTGCAGTGGACGAGCAGCACAGCGTTTATCTCCATTGCCTGTTACAATTTGACATCTTTTGATTAGGGTCCCAATTTTACAATATCTGGACCTGGCGATTTTCCAGTCTTCTGGAACCCTTCATTTATGTTGTTTTAATAAATTAGCTTTTTATCATTATTAGCCTTGCTATTGTTTGTTCAGTTTGTCTGTCTTGTTTTGTCTTGTCATTTAGTGTTTTGGGCTCTCATGTCAGTTATATTAGTTTGACATACTGCACCATAATTTTGTTTGTTTGTTTTTTCTCCACATAACTCTTCATGCACGGTGGGAGCTGCACAGCAATTCTTTCATCGTTTTTGCTACAGAGGACTTCGTGGGGACTTTAATGATATCATTTTGGACTTCCTATATCCTACTGAACTTGTAAGGCGCCGGTTTTCTTTTTCTTAACAATTAAAAGGGACTTAATAGTGTCCCCAGCTATTTACACACTACAGGGTGGTACTGGGTTGATGACTCATACTATATGCATAAATATTGGTGATGCTTGTACTTCACGTATAAATCTGATTTATACACACAGCTGATAAAGTAAGTATCAATGGCCTTTTGCATAAAATATAAAAATCGAAACGCATGCCCGTGCTTACCTGTGTAGCTGTAAATACTCGCGTGGTCTGTTTAACAGATGGAGAAATCTGTCAACTATCTTGTTTTTCCCCACACCCTACAATATATACAATACAAACATACATTATTTAATTTGTTTTCCTGCACACGCACACTATATTATTACTCATTGTACAATGCATACATTTATTTTTGCTATGGAATGGGAATGAAAACAAACTGCTGTTTTCAAGCATAAATACTAATTAAACCAAGAAGAGTAAAGCCCCCTCTTTGTAAACCTCAGAGGAATTACAATTCTGCATTACCCATCAACACTCCTTTTCATGGCACATTCTAAATGTCAAATGATCTAAATTCACTTATGAAAGAGAAGATAAACTGATGACATTCCATTAGAATTGTGATATGCACGTTAGGCTCGTCTCTGTGCATTAAATGTATGCAGAGGAAGGGATAAGGGCTGCAAGCTATTGATATATTTTCAGTGCTTGCATAAATCCATGATGAAGCTTCAGTAACCATGGCAGATGGTTACTTAGATGCCATTCACCAAATTTTGTTCACACTACGCCCAATGTTTTGAGTTTAGTCCACAGTCCTAATGAAAAAGAGCTTTTTAACACAGTAAAAAATATAAAGATAGAGTATAACATATGAATAAATATTCCATAACCGTGCTGCATTCCGTCTTCCCGAAATTCCCATAGCTATGCAGATTCTATAAATTCCCTGTTATGCAACACCTAATGAAAAAAACCTTGGTTATAAGCTCTGAATCTCTATTTAAATACCCACTGTCTGTGTTAGTTTACTATAACGATTTCAGTAGCTATGATGATGCCAAGAGAAGGCAGATTTAGGCTAAGGCCCCGCTCCCTCAGTCAGCGCACCCGCACTGCAGACAGGCGGGGCGCTGACAGACACAGACCGCGATATGCCGTCTGTAGGGAGCTGGGACCGGAGAGGGGCGGGAGTGGGAGGGGGGGCGGGAGTGGGAGGGAGGGGGGCGGGCTCCGATCGTGGTGCCGTCCACCCCCCACACACATACATACACACACACACACACACACACACACACACACACTCACTTTAATAACACGCAGCTCCTTCCCTGCTCCCCGCCCAAGGCGCCTCCCACCTAGCTCCTTCCCTCCCCTCCTCCCCATTGGCTGACTCGCGTACCACGTGACGCGTCAACGCCGAAATTCACAAGATTCTTGCAGCATCGTCCGGTTGACGCGTCACAGTACGTAGTCAGCCCTGTCGGAAGGAGGCAGCGGGGGCAGGGACCACTCGGACAAGGGTCTGGTGGTTCGCGGCCGCGCCCGCCGGCCGCAGCGGGTTCGCAGCCTAAGGACCACACAGTACTTAATAAGGAGTGTTCTGCCATAAGGCACCCTCAAGCACCCGAAGACACCTTGCACCCCATTTAACTGATCTGAATGGGTTATAAGGGGTCTTCCAGTGGTGAAAGGTATTTAATGACAGAGACTGCCTAGTAAATATGGGCCTAAATCATTGAATATGACGACAATATTATTACAAAATCAGTCACTTTCATCGTAATAAATATTATTCTTATTACTAAATACTTTTAGTTCATTCATTGATACTGGGCAGTATAATGGCAATGAAAAGCTAGGTTTACTAAAAAGGTATGTTGTGTCAGTTTTAAAAGGTTTACATCTCTTTCATCCAAATTCCTTGTACATTGTGTAACTGCCCTTGGAAGATACAAAAATATACCGGCGCCTCAAAAGTCAATAATATAGTGAAAGTCCTGACAATATGGCATGAACCAGTCCTGTTGTCCCATATGGTCAGGACTTTCACTATATTATTGACTTTGAGGCGCCGGTATATTTTTTTGTATCTGTTGTGTGTATAGATTCATCTATCACTGTTCCTGGCAGCCTTCCTATTATTTTTAGGCACTGTGGTTTTTACCGGTAGAGTATACAGTACACTACTTTTTGATTAAGCAATAGCGCTGTAGCACATACACCTTTTTTTTTCGCCCTTGGAAGATACTGTACATACAGTATATTGTTAGCTGTGTCTGCACACGTGCTCAACTCACCTGATTTCCAACAAGTAAGAGATGCTCTCCAAGCAGGAAATCTTTCAGCATGTCCTCCATGACCATCATGTGCTGCAAATAAAACACACAGCTCTGATAACACAATCAGTACATTTATGAAGAAACGATGTGCTGAAATGATTTGTGAATATCTCCTCTGGAACCAACACCCACAAATGATTAAAAAAATAAAAAATAACCAGCGCATTTGCAAACACGGGCGGATGCACCTTATTTGTATATGATATTGGATATTGATTAGCTGTTCCTAAAACATGATCTTGCACATTGTCCTGAGGTTGAAAAAAAAAAACACTAATTTACCACATGGGCAAAATAATTGAGCACACTGTTTGTTAGGGCTCCCTGTGCCTAGAGAGAGAAAAAAAAAAAAACGATCATTTTTAACATATAATATATTCCAAGACAGTTTCCAGGGAAAAGAACATTTATTATGATTCAAAAGAAATTAATGGAGCAATTTGATGGCAATGATGACATCCATTATTTCAAATCAATGGATAATGAAGTGAGAAAGTATGATTGTTGTTGCGATTGTCATAAAAACATTATAACATTCCGCTCCTCAAATACTGTAGGTCGAAAATAAAAATCTACTTTAAAATCAAGAAAAATAAATCAAGTCACACTCCGACTAGAGAAAATGGGCAATGTCAAGACGGTGCTCATTTCCTCGTTTTGTAAGGGCAAAACATAGACTATGATTTTCCTTTTGCATTTCCTATGGTTGTCTAAAATTGCACAAATCATTACAACTAGCGAGATGTGGCCGTTCTCCCTGCACATCCACAAAATGTGTGCTGACCCAGTTCTCCGTCCCTCCTGATCATTTAATTACCTTGACGAGATTACACACTGATAAACAAATTAGTGGGCTGATCTGCATGCATACATATTCTGAAAGGAGTGTCAGTGTGCGACTGATCCACAAAATGTGATGATTTGGTACATATATACTGTATTTCATATACAGATTTTTAAATTAAATCATGTGATGCTTTCAATGAAGAAGCAGAAAATAGGTCATGTGGAAGTCAGCCAAAATCCTTCAAAAAATAAATAAATAGTACTTTAAGTACACAGACAATACACACAGCTATGCTCTTTGTTTGTGACTAAGCACAAATTCTCTGCATCTTGTCAATGGTAAAAAAAGAAAATCAATGGAATCTGAGCCCCAGCACACACAGAGGCTGCAATCATTTCCAGTTATTATTTAGCATGTGAATTTCATGAACAGGGAAGCCAGCCGTTCATATAGTACCAGATATTTGCCACTTATCATTAGTCATATTTTACCAAAATGTTACTCGGCTCCCTGAATGTCAGGTTTAATAAAGCTTTAGGCTTTATTCTGTTTCTATATAACATTAAGTTAAGTTTGTTCAATTGCCTCGGGAAGCCCTAAATCAACTTTGAATATATATATATATATATTTCTTGAGATGACTGGCCAGTTACCAACCAGTAATCAGTGTCCTAAAAAAGCAGTGTTAATGTACCTGACATAACATTGAAAATGATCTAAATGGTATTTAACTTTGCGGAAGAGCTAATTTATCAATATACTTAATTTTTTACCAACGTATATAAATACGATGGAGAAACTGGTTAGGACACTTTCCATTTGATTATAGATGATTAATAGACTTGATTATGGCCATTTTTCATTACCTAAATCCAGTCATGAAATGGGACTGAAATATTGGATTTTAAGCTTTTCACTTAATTAATATGTATTATTAGTACATTTTACTGCTTAAAGCATGTGCAGCGTATTTCTTTCAGAGCCATTTCTCAACTTTGACATGCACCTGACACACAGGAGTGTGCTGGGTGCCCAGAGCTATATAACTTACCTGAGTGTTTTCATAGAACAGGACATCTGGCACTTTCATCTTTTCCTCTGGGTGGAACACAGGTACTGTCACGCTGCCAACCCTCAGGATGCCTGACTTTATTTCACCTAAATGAAGATTCATATTGTATGAATAATAATCTGTGACGGTGGGGGGAGCACGCAGATTTACCTTTTTAATACTTCAATGCAAAAACGTGTCTGCCAACAGATTGTCTGGAAAATGATAGCTTGCATAGTATTAGGAGGGAATCACACTATGTGCTGATGATGGGCTTCGCACTTTCTTTTAACCATACCACGCTGAATGTTCATTTATCACTGAATTTATTTCAGGTACGAATAATATATTAGGAGTTGTAAGAGATACTTTTGCACCTCTTACAATTATGTTTTCTGTCAAAAAGTCACTAGAACAGTGATGGCTATTACAATATTTAGGACTAGTTATATTAATGAAGGAAAGACAGGGATTATGCTTTACTTTACAACATTGAAGCTAACTCCAGAAGGTAAGGCACCACCCCCACCGCTTTCTCTAACCGTATCTGAAGACTTTGCTGAAGGGTGTGTAGCTCAATTTCTTTTCAGAAAGCCATCATGAATTTGTAAATGGAAAACACCATGAAAAAAGTAAACTATAGAATATTGCTACCAAACAAAAACCGTATGATAAAAGAATGAAAGAAATGACATATCTTACAGCTGTAATCTTTGTCTTGCATCTTTTCCAGATCTTTACCGCTTTCCGCTATCCCTGAATCCATCAAATTTTTGTGTAAAGCTGATCTGGCTAGACTTGGTAAAAATCTGGGGGTGGGGGGAAAGATTAGATGAAAGTTATGTTGGCTTATTAAATACAGAAAGACAACAGAGTAAAACCCAACAGATTCAACAGAAATAACTCACAGATGCAAAAGGATGCAGTGTACTTTACTTCAAGAGGGTACCTATTAGTATATTAACATTATTTCATTGTAATCCATGCCACTTCAGGAACAGGATCCCTGAAAAGTACTTTCCTACAGTCCTATATTCAAACTACTCACGATCTATATTAATTATTTCCCCCAAGGGTATCTTCACCAGAAGTTCGCAATATCCCTGAGACAATGACAATTAAGAGGAAGGGCATTGTATTGCAGATAAAGAAATGTTACATTGAAACAATGTTTTGGCCAAAGTGTACTGTAATAGTTTAGCTTTATATAAAATAAAAAGACGAAAGTCATACAAACCTGTAAATGGGAAATAACCTGTTATTACCAAAGAAATGTTGACCATTTATGGTTTTAACGAATGTTGACAAATATATGCAATGCAAGGCTTTCAATAATAAAAAAAAATACTATACAATGACAATTAAGTTCTAAATTTACAATGAACAATAGAAGATACAGTACTTATCAAGTGTCACAAACTGTAGCATTTCTCCAAAAACATTTGTAAATTGTGTCATATTGACTCTGTATCACGGAGTCAGTGTATCAAGGTGCTTTGATCTTTTTTTTTTTTACCGCAAATTGCCCCCTTGTTCTACGTCTAGGAGTACGGTAGGTGAAGGGGATATTCAGTGCAATAATATAATGATTAGTGCCATCATCCCAAATGAACGTGTTCAGAGATCCCCATACCACACACAGAGCTCCTAGCATCTCATGCTGCTAATTAAAGCGATCAGTTCAGATGTTCTTCTGGCTTAGGCTGCGCTTAAAGTGCCGGCGACGCGACGTCGCCAGAAAACAAATGTATTGCCGCTGTCGCGTGCGCTTATAGTAAGTGCGACACGACGGAGCGACGCAAAATTTGGAAGCCGGTCATATTTGATTATTCAGATGCTGTCGCCACATGTGACAGCCTCTGAACCAATGACCTGGTCGCCGCAAAGCGAATTACAACTCTTGCTAGCGGCGACGGCTAACGCCACCCGTCGTGCGCACTGTAAGCGCGGCCTAAGAAGGTGCACTTAGACAAAAAATGCAAAATGTAAAGCTTAATGCAAAACAGAAAGAGAAAACAGAAAGTATCCCAACTACTTCAAGTAACCCCTGCCATGCAAAAACATGTGGCTAGTGCAACAATAAAAATAGGAATATTAGTACTAGTTAGTAAAATCCTTTTTTCCCAACTTTGAGTAATGTTATTTGTGTAGGCCATAACTAATTAAGTAATATCATAAGATAAGGCACGATTAGCACGTTCAGGTCCTTAGCTACTTCTCTACGTGGCACAACAGCAAATGAAGCACCACTTGACTGGAGGCAGGGCTGGCTAGGAGTGTGGCAAGGCCCCGTGCCCAGTATGTGTGTGCGAAGTCTCTTTCCACCTCCGGAGCCGGCATCTTCTCCAGCTGCCACTCGACAACGCGTCGCCTTGATGATGCAATGTCATGTGATGTCACGTCGTTAAGGCAACGCGTGGTAGCAGGAGGAGATGCCGGCACTTTCAGAGGCCCGCGCTCTCCGCCAGCCCAACTCCAGTAATCAGAGTTGAAATGTTGTGGTGATTACGTAAGTTGGGCCAGGGAAGAGCGTGGGGCCTCTGTAGGGCCAGGGAAGAGCGTGGGGCCTCTGTAGGGCCAGGGAAGAGCGTGGGGCCTCTGTAGGGCCAGGGAAGGGCGTGGGGCCTCTGTAGGGCCAGGGAAGAGCGTGGGGCCTCTGTAGGGCCAGGGAAGAGCGTGGGGCCTCTGTAGGGCCAGGGAAGAGCGTGGGGCCTCTGTAGGGCCAGGGAAGGGCGTGGGGCCTCTGTAGGGCCAGGGAAGAGCGTGGGGCCTCTGTAGGGCCAGGGAAGAGCGTGGGGCCTCTGTAGGGCCAGGGAAGAGCGTGGGGCCTCTGTAGGGCCAGGTTCATTCGCACTAATAGCACCACCATCAAGCCACCCCTGGCCTGGGTTCAGTATGTTTTATGAGGTAGCAAATGTTAAGTGATGGTAACAAACGTGACCATATGTCCTAAGTAGAATTGTCATTGGAGTTACTGCTATTGCATCAATCAAAATGATCTAAGTGCTGTTATCAATATAATATTTAATAAGAATTTCGTGAATCACCTGATCATATTACGCAATGTGTTTCATAATATCACAAACTTTAGGTACTAATCTAAGTCTCAATATATGACATCTTTACAGTTGGCTAACAATCTGCTTAACCAGGTACAGTACTATAGATGGAATATATACCATAAAGCTATACGTTCTTTATAAACCGAAACCAGAACTTCTGCTTTAGAAGACTTTGGTGTGAAAAATAAGTTGCATATTAATATACACACCTTGAAAGGCAAGCCTTATTTACAGCATGATCAAGACTTTCATCAGGGTACTGAGATAAACGACGACAAATTCGCAGTAGCTGTCTTGTAGATAAAGATGAAGCCAATGATTGTGCCTGTCAGAATACAATAACAAAAATAATTATGTTTCACTTAGAAAAGAAATGTTTTTTTTTTTTAATTATTATCACTTTAATAGCCAACACACGTGGAACAGTATCAGATATTCCTAATACTGCAGCCCGCAATGGTGCAATCCCTCCTAGGACCAAAGTGAACCAATTCCAGTGACATCATTAAGGGGTCCCATAAGGGTAACTGATACAATTCTATACCAAAAACATGGGTGGGGCTGCTGCAGTGCTTGTGTTTTGGCCCCGCCCCCTGTCATGGCCACACCCCGACCTGTTTTGGCCACGCCCCCGCAACTAAAGATGCTTCCTACGGACCGCAGATAGCAGTGAAGTGCCTTCCACGCGCCCCCTGGACGCAGTGCAGATGTGCCGGCGCGTGCAGCGGAGCTTCAGCCTAAAGGGATCCAGACAAACACTCCAAGTCCAGGACGCAAAAAACTCCTGAGGAGGGACTCCAAAGAATGAACCGGAAGGCGCCGGACGGAGGAGATAAACCAGTCCCCTCCTGACAGTGCCACCCCTGACTCTTTGATAAAGTGCCAGCTACGGCGGGAAACACGTCAGAGTTTTGCTTCGGTCTCCCTATGGGCACTATGTCTTAATACATTGTAATTTTTTGGAACTTTGATCCTGCCTCCGCTTCTCTCTGATCTGCTGTGCTCCGTGTTATTCCTTTTTTATACCCCTCCTGACAGAGTCTATTACGAAGCTTCAGATTACATAAGTAACTGAAAACTATTTACGTTTTGTGGTGATAAATTGAGAAATATTACGTAATACACTATGGATAGTAGCCAGAAACAAGCTAAGGAATGTAACGCTCCCCGTACGCCCCCCAAACACTCCGGGTGTGTGGACATATGGGGCTCCTTATGGAAACAGGTTATGAGTGCATTTAAGGAAATGGCCCAAAACAAATTGAGAACACACAAAGATAAAAGAAAATTCCAGCTTTTAACAAAAAGGTTTTTGATAGACGAGCAAGAAATGATCTCATCTAAATGTAAGGATATCTGGAATAGGACGTGAGAGACACAAATTGTAAGCGATGTCCAGTTTTATGGCTTCCGAATCAGTATCAGTACAAATCTGCGCTCAAAGTCCCAGAACTATGGCATCCATAGGTCCCTAAGCCAAAATGAAGAAATGATATCATTCTGTCAAATAAACAAAGGACAGATTCGATGATAAAGGAAAAAATGAGGGAGCATAATAAGGCATCCAATGAATGGATAAAAGAGATGAGGAATAAGGGGGAAAAAAAGATGTAAACAAATTTATTTTAATAGTTCTTAACAAATCAACAAGAAGTGGATACAGGTTGCCACTTTGCACACTCCAAATCTGTGTGTAAAGGATTATGAGGAAAGGGATGATGAGTGGGATAAATGAGGGGTTAATGCTGAAGTAGAGCGATTATATTCAATCACATAGCACAGCTCTCTGCCCCGTTATGCCCACAGCACCAAAGCCCCCTTATATGAATTGCATTCACGCATCTGTGCAATTTAAACATGTGAATTGCAATTTAACCCTTAATCCAAAAATACATTGAAATTAATTCAAAAGTAGCAGCTTTAAATCAGTTTTTAGAAAAATGAATGCATGTATTAATGCAACGTAAAAGTTAAGAGTTGTTAAAAGTTTAAGACTAAAAAAATGCACTCTTATAAAGTTATTATAGTTATTCTTGCAGACGTGAATCATAAGCTGCTTTAATAATTTTTATTCACCAAGCGTATGAATAAACACTGTACTGTAGTATAGATGTTGCCATCAATGACAAAGAAGGTATAATTTGTTTGTTACGATCACATTTAATTATCTGGCTAAAATTTGATTGGTTTAGTCATTTCAGAGTTCAGCAATGTTAGTGTGTGTGCTGCAAATACCATAAATCTATATGGTATTGTATTTATATTATGGGACTCAGTATACTTTCAAAGTTTTTCCCAAGGGATTCCATAGCTGTTTATTCCATATACTTTCACCAAGCATTACCAAGGGTCCTTGAGATTGGGTTATATGGTGTTACAGTATGTTGATGACCTATTAATCCAAACTAAAGGAGAGAAAGAGCATATTGAAATTCTTACTCACGTTTTCACAGCCCTAGAAGACTCGGGGTTAAAATGCAATACCTCAAAAGGCACAAGTTTAAAAAAAGGATTTCCGACAAAGCAAAGAGTCTGATCCAAAAGCAGACGGAAGCTCTACAGATTATACCCTGGCCTACTTCTATCACAGGATTGAGAACATTTTTGGGCCTAGTTAATTTTTCGACGGAATTTATAGAAGGTAGGGGAGGGTTGCTGCTTTAAGTTTCCTCCTTTGTTAGACATAAATTCAACTTGAATATTAACCACGTCAGTGCATCGATCTACAATAGCACAGTGGTTGTGAAAATATTTAGAAAAAGGAAACATTATACAGATATACACATACTTATAGAAATATTAAATTACAAACATTCTCACATGAGTATTTAGTCCACCAAAACAAGTAACTGGTACATATTCTACCAGCCAAGAAAAAAATCTAAATTCCCTTTATCATACTGTATCTGAAACAAACAAGGTAAGTCAATGAAGATGTGTTGTTTTTACATGATAGTAGTGTGCTTAATCAATTTTGTCAGGAACATTGAAACACGTAATTAGTCCCACCTCTAATAGGCAGAAGCAAGACAGAAACAGGTGCTAGACTAAAAATAAAAGAAACAGACGTCAGTGGAACAAGGCTGGAAACACCCAGAAGCGCATGATTGAAAATTTGGGACAGTAAGTTCAGCACAAAGTAATTTTTCTGTGTATGTTCTGCTTTGATACTGCTAAAAATAATCTCAGCCAGTGAACACATGTATTTTACCATCCACTGATGGTTATGATTTCAAAACTTATTTCCCAGCCAAAATGAATTCTTACAATCCATTACACTATATTAATGTGATCATCCCATTTTCTTTCTATTTTAGAATTCTTTTTTTCCTCCTAAAAAGTTACATATGTTTGGTTAGTTTGACATCACTTGAAACTTTATATTCTACTGTTTGCACTCTTCTTTGAATTTGCTGTTGAAATCTGTATGTTAAATGATTGTTTATCAGACTAAACACTATTTTTTTTCCCATCAGCAAAGTCTTCCAGGTAAAAGTAAAAACAAGGAGGACGATACGTTCTTATAATGAAAACAACAAAGCATCCAGTTATTCATCCTACTTTTACATACTGTACCAACACATCATTCTCAATAGTTATCAATATTACCAACTCTGCTATACAGTTGTTTGAAAAAGAAAGTACACACTCGTTGAATTCCATGGTTTTACATATCAGGACATAATAACAATCATCTGTTCCTTAGCAGGTCTTAAAATTAGGTAAATACAACCTCAGATGAACAACAACACATGACATATTACACTGTGTCATGATTTATTTAACAAAAATAAGGCCAAAATGGAGAAGCCATGTGTGAAAAACTAAGTACACCTTATGATGCAATAGCTTGTAGAACCACCTTTAGCAGCAATAACTTGAAGTAATCATTTTCTGTATGACTTTATCAGTCTCTCACATCGTTGTGGAGGAATTTTGGCCCACTCTTCTTTACAACTTTGCTTCAGTTCATTGAGGTTTGCGGGCATTTGTTTATGCACAGCTCTCTAAAGGTCCCACCACAGCATTTCAATCGGGTTGAGGTCTGGACTTTGACTGGGCCATTGCAACACCTTGATTCTTTTCTTTTTCAGCCATTCTGTTGTAGATTTGCTGGTGTGCTTGGGATCATTGTCCTGTTGCATGACCAATTTCAGCCAAGCTTTAGCTGTCGGACAGATGGCATCACATTTGACTCTAGAATACTTTGGTATACAGAGGAGTTCATGGTCGACTCAATGACTGCAAGGTTCCCAGGTCCTGTGGCTGCAAAATCAAGCCCAAATCATCACCCCTCCACCACCGTGACTGACAGTTGATATGAGGTGTTTGTGCTGATATGCTGTGTTTGGTTTCGCCAAATGTGGTGCTGTGCATTATGGCCAAACATCTCCACTTTGGTCTCGTCTGTCCAAAGGACATTGTTCCAGAAGTCTTGTGGTTTGTTCAGATGCAACTTTGCAATCCTAAGCCGTGCTGCCATGTTCTTTTTAGAGAGAAGAGGCTTTTTCCTGGCAACCCTTCCAAACAAACCATACTTGTTCAGTCTTTTTCTAATTGTACTGTCATGAACTTTAACATTTAACATGCTAACTGAGGTCTGTAGAGTCTGAGATGTAACTCTTGTTTTTGTTTTTTTTTGCAATTTCTCTGCGCATTGCATGATCTGACCTTGGGGTGAATTTGCTGGGATGTCCACTCCTGGGAAGATTGGCAACTGTCTTGAATGTTTTCCACTTTTGAATAATCTTTCTCACTGTAGAATGATGGACTTTAAATTGTTTGGAAATAGCCTTATAACCCTTCCCAGATTGATGGGCAGCAACAATTGCTTCTCTAAGATCATTGCTGATGACTTTCCTCCTTGGCATTGTGTTAACACACACCTGAATGCTCCAGACCACCAAACTGCTAGAACGTCGGCTTTTATAGAGGTGGTCACACTTGCTGATGATCAATTAATTAAGGGCATTTGATTAGTAACACAAGTCTGCTACTTAACATCTTAATTCCTATGGAAGCAGTAAGGGTGTACTTAGTTTTTCACACATAGCTTCTCCATTTTGGCTTTATTTTTGTTAAATAAATCATGACACAGTGCAATATGTCATGTGTTGTTGTTCATCTGAGGTTGAATTTACCTAATTTTAAGACCTGCTAAGGAACAGATGATTGTTATTATGTCCTGATATGTAAAACCATAGAATTCAACGAGCGTGTACTTTCTTTTTCACACCACTGTAAATGGCTACAGGATGCAGAAACTGAATGCCGTTCAAAACAAAAAACAACAACTTTATCACAAGGATAACTAAAAGAAGCCCCCCTTCTTTTGCTTAAAAATGTACCGTAATATGGGTTCAATAGATGATAGACCCTCTTGTAAATAGACTCTAAGGGTAATATTTGCACAAGTCTCCAAGCTGCAAAACTGCAGTAAAAGCAAAATAATTAGACCAGATTTAATAAAGGAAAACTTCAAGTGCTTTCACTGGGATTTGTTTTCTTTTATTACTATGTTCTTGGCACTGTTTTTGTCCCAGTTTTGCAGTGGGTATACTTTAGATTCAAATTTGTAGCAGTCTATTTGCTAAAGTTCCTACCAACTGGCTCTTATTTGATGTCTACTTTATATGCACTCTTATACTACTTATATTATTTCATCATTGTTAGAAAGAGATGCTTGTAACCCTGCCTTTTTGCTCATTTATAACAAAGAAACAAAAGAAGGAAACTAGGAAGTTATCTTAGTAGTGCATAATTCCAGTGCCTGACAGCACAATGTCAGAGACAGGGAAGAGATTGCCTGTGGATGGCGAGGGCATGTTATTTTTAGGTAAAGCTGAAGGAAGTAAAACACAAACCCAGTTTGCTGTTGCGCAGAAACAACCTTACCTAGAGTATCAATAAATGAAACCACCTATACCTGTCAAATTTAAGGAGTCAATACAGTAACATATTCCCTGGCTCTGGTGGCTCTGCACTTTTCTTCCTCAGTGTGGTGGGAGAATGGAGCTTAATAAAATGTGCTTGTGTTGTATATTCAGTCAGATTCATTTGTTTTAGTGCTGGTTGCAAATGGATTTGAATAGAATTTTTTTTTTACATTTATTTATAAAATGTTTTACCAGGAAGTAATACATTGAGAGATACCTTAAGTTTTCAAGTATGTCCTGGGCATAGAGTTAAGATGACAAATAATACATGGTTACAATACATAGTTACATAAGTGAACAGGGGATACATTATATACATGACATTGCATGCACAGTTAAAGATAATATATATGGGGGCGTATGTAACAGTTACAGACCAGGTTAACATGTGAGACAGCTTTTGTTTTGAAAGAACTTAGACTGGTGGTGGCTGTGAGAGTAGGTTGTTCCAGTTGTCGGGTGCACGGTAAGAGAAGGAGGAGCAGCCGGATACTTTGCTGAACCTTGGGACCATGAACAGTCTTTTGGAGTCTGATCTCAGGTGATAAGTGCTGCATGTGGTAGGGGTGAGGAGCTTGTTCAGGTAGCTGGGTAACTTGCCCAGAAAGAATTTGAAGGCAAGACAAGAAAGGTGAACTTTGTGCCCAGACTCAAGTGATGACCAATCTAGTTCTTTGAGCATTTCACAGTGATGTGTGTTGTAGTTGCATTGGAGAACAAAATGGCATATTGAATTGTAGAGGGTATCAAGCTTGCTAAGGTGAGTTTGGGATGCCGAGCCGTATACTATGTCCCCATAGTCTATAATTGGCATTAGCATCTGCTGTGCGATACGCTTTCTGACCAGCAGACTTAGGGAAGTTTTTATCCTGTAAAGTACACCTAGTTTGGCATAGGTTTTGGATGTCAGGGTATCAATGTGCATCCCAAATGTTAAATGTGAGTCAAACCATATGCCCAAGTATTTAAATCTAGTAACAGGAGTTAAGGTGGTATTAGCGTTGGTTCTGATCTGGAGCTCAGTCATTAAAAACTTTAAAAATTTAGCATTGGTCCCAAATACCATTGTTACCGTCTTGTCAGTGTTTAAAAACAGTTTGTTTTGGGAGATCCAATTTTCAAGTCTCAAAAAGTCAGATTGAAGTATGTGTTCAAGGTCTGAGAGGCTATGGCTGTGTGCATATAGGATTGTGTCATCTACATACATGTGCATTGAAGCTCCCTTACAAGCTGTGGGAAGATCATTGATGAACACTGAGAAGAGTAGGGGCCCCAGAACAGAGCCTTTGCGGGACACCAAAGGTGATATCCAAGGGGTTGGTTTGAGCCTGAGATAGACACGGGATCTACCTGATAGGTAGGAATGAAACCAGTTTAAAGCATGCTTCCCTATTCCAAAGCACTGGAGTTTGTTAAGAAAGATAACATGATCAACAATACCAAAAGTCTTTGCAAAATCTAGGAATATTGCACCAGTGAGTTGTCCCAGTCCCATTCCATACTGTATTTCATTGCAAACTTTTAGCAGGGTAGTTACCGTGGAGTGTTTGGGGCAAAAGCCAGATTGGAATTGGTTAGGGAAACTTGTCTTGGTATAGTAATCGCTTAATTGGGAGTGAATACATTTTCCATGACTTTGGATAGTATTGGGAGAAGAGAGATTGGCCTGTAGTTTGAGACAGTGTTTTTGGCCCCACTTTTGAAGATTGGGACAACTCTAGCAGTTTTCCAGGTCTTAGGGATATAGCCTGCAGGCAGAATAGAGTTGACAATGGAAGCAATAGGTTTGGCAATGGCTGGGGCACCAAGTCTTAGGAACTTAGATTGTAGTAAGTCAGGTCCACATTGGCTCCTTAGTTTTAATTTGAAGAGCGCTTGTGTAATCTCCTCTTCGGATACTGGGACAAATTGAAAATTGTGAGCAGTGTTGGGAGAGGGTGGGGCTATGGGGGTACTCACAGAATGAGGTTCATGTTTGTGGTTTGGGTTGCGTTTCGCTAATAAGTTTGTAGCACACCCCACAAAGTAACCATTGAATGCATTTGCAATGTCAGTGGATTTGTCAGAGTAATATCCTCCTTAGTGATATTACTTGGTTGTTGACAGCTAGAAGGTTGGAATATATTGTTGCTAACCTTCTAGAAGTCCGCTGTGTTTGATGTATTCTGGTGAAGATTGTGCTTTTGCACACACATATATACATACACACCCTACAAATACTACAGATACATTGATGACCTGTTTATAATATGGACAGAGGGTGAAGGAAACCTAAAAAATTCCACGAATCCCTGAACTCATTCCATCCATCAATTAAACTCAAAATGGATTATTTGGCAAACCTAGTAAACTTTCTAGATATAACAGTAACACTGATAGATGGCAAACTACACACACATCTGTATACAAGAAACCAACAGACAGGTGCAGTTACCTCCACAACTCCAGCTTCCATCCCACTCATACCAAACAAGGTATCATACACAGCCAGGCTATAAGATACCACCGCATATGCTCTGACACTGAAGACAGAAACAGGCATCTCACAACCCTGACCGAATCGTTCAGACAGAAGGGATACAAACCAAAGACCATTGCCAAAACTATTACATCTGCACTAAAAGCCCCACAAGAACACCTGCTACAATACAAACAGAAAGAACCTACCACACGCATACCACTAGTGGCCACATACAACCCTACCCTAGAGGGAATACGAAAAATAATCAAAGATCTGCAACCCATGCTGGCAGAGGATGTGAGACTAAAATAAATTTTTCCCAAACCTCCCATTCTTGCATTCCAGCAACCACCAAACCTCAAACAGAAATTAGTCAGCAGAAAACTTCACAACGAACTTAAAGACACTGATAATGGCACAAAACCGTGCAACAACAAATGCTGCAAACTCTGCAAACATATATGCCAAGATCCCACAGCCAGTCACAACCATGGAACACTCAATGTTAAAGGATCATACAGCTGCACATCCAGGAATATCGTGTATATGATTTAGTGCAACAAATGTGACCAAGGTTGCTACATTGGGGAAACCAGCCCAAAACTACAAGGCAGAATGAATATGCACAGACAATCCATACTCCATCACGAAGAAGGAAGATACTGCTGACCTGTGGGACATCATTTCTCACAGCCAGATTATTGCATAAATGATTTAAAAATCAAAATCCTCAATGGAATGTTTAAACACACCCAAGAACGGAAAACATTTGAACTCAGAATGATAAAACTCTTTGAAACCAAAACCAAAGGACTTAATGCGGACATGGGTTTTGTCACACCCTATCAAAATTGTTTGTAATTATCCTGCTTGCCTCTATTCTTATCCACACTTTCTCTCCCCCACAGTATCCCTCCCCCTCCATACCTTTCCTTGTCACCCTCCCCTGGCTTCAAACCCTTTTAACACCCTACCTTATATACAGTACATATCTGTTTGTTTTTTTCTCTCTACACTGTTTTAGCCATAGATCCCTGTGTATATCAGTATTGCTTGACCTGAAGAAGAGAGGAGAACTCTTGAAAGCTTGTCCTATGACAAAAATTGTTAGTCCAATAAAAAACGTATCACCTAATACTGAAGAACTCATTTATTCTGCACTATCGCAACTGGACTAACACGGCTATTTTCTGATGTATATATATATGTATATATATGTAATCCACTCCAGCAGGAGCAGACACAAGACAGCACTCAAAGGTAAGTAAGAAAACTTGTATTCAAAAATAAACATAGCACAAACATGACCAACGTTTTGGTCCTTATGGGACCTTCCTCAGCACCACCCTGAGGCTAAGAGGTAATGGTAGTAAAAGTTTAATTCTATAACATTATCTTCCACTTGGCATCTTAGAATTTCCTTTTGAAACATTTTTTTTAAAAAAGCCCAAAAAACCACATGGGAATTAGAATTTTTTTTTAAATAATTCAGAACAGGTTTAGTTTTGAATCAAGTCCCTCTCTTATTATTAGCGTACACTTCTACAGGATAAACATATTACACAGTATTGCACAATGAGGTGGGCAATGATACTTTTAGATTTGTTTTTGTACATGTGTAGCCCCCTTTCCCACGTGTCTAGGGAAATTACCTGTGCTGCCGTTACCAGAGTGGAGGTCTGATCCTCTGCTGCTGAGAGCCTGGGGTGATCACGTTTCACCTCTGAGGGAGCTCCCGTTGGAGTGTGTCCCTTTTCAAGTGTCTCTTAGAAATGCCTATGGTCTGGTCCAAGACCGCAGGCCGCACACACCGCGTGGTGTCAGTTTCCGTTGCAAGGATACTATACAGTTACTGGGGAAACGTCCCTATTTATGGGCCTTCCCTGCAGCAATCACAAACTATATTGAGTTGGGGCCTAGCTTGGACCTGAGGGGGAAATCTGGCCTAGTCCAGCGGAGCACTGCTCCCTGGACACTACCTTCCTCCTCTCCGTCCTGCTACCGACTGGTGTGCTCCTCCAAGCGCGCCAAATGCATCTCTTAGCTTGCCCGTGGTTCTAGCAGCCCTATTGGCTGCAATAGCCCATGTGTTAAGCAGCCCCAGGGGCTGCTGGAACTTGTAGTCCCTAGGTCTCCTTTGCGGAGCCTATTCTAAGATGGCCGCCACACTTACTGCGCATGTGTGCCTGAACTTGCACTGCGCATGCACATATCTGCCATCACGCATGCGCGAAGATCAAGATGGCCGGTGCTCCGCCGCGCAGCTCCGGCGGTACCTAACACCTCGCTGTAGCCTCTCCTCCTCCCGCACCTCTGCCGGGTCCACCCACAGTGCTGGCGGCACCCGGGCAGATCGGCAGCCGTCCCCTCTCCCCACAGACCCGAAGGTAGGGCACCTGGCTACATCTGCTAACTTGTACCATACTGCAAATATAGTAACAGGAATAATGCGCTTTATACCTTTTATCACCATATCATTTTGGATGAAGCGACTCACCGTGGGGTCTTTCGTCTCACGAAGTTTGTGTGTCAATGTCAGCAGTTGTTCCACTGCTTCCTTTGGGACATTGGGTACCTGTTTGAGATTAGAGACATTATCTGAATTATGGCCACTGATTTATTATACTCTTGAATTAAAACAAGTAAAATGTAATCACGCACACAGACAGAGCTAGCAATTCTCTAGAGTTCACCATGACTCCCCATGGGAACAGTTCAATTAAATGGTCTCTTGTGGCAGTAAGTGAAGGAGATCTCCATGTTTCTATGCTCACTCACTGTCATAGTCATGCCTAGCAATGTTGGACATGCAGGATGTGTCTCCCTGTTGGGGTGGATGAGCAATCTGTAGCACATTTCTTCTGTGGCTGTTAAACATTGACGAGCACAAAACAAATTAGAGAACCCAGAATTTATAATGGACTTTACACCCTGGCCCTGAGGGGAGACTGGGGTATGAAGGAGGAAGGATGGTACAAGAGGCAGTGCACAAAGTGTGATAAGAGGAAAAGAGGATTCTGGATATATCTCTAGTCTTTAGTAAACCCGAGTGCTCCCTGTTGTCTCTTTGCCAACTCCCCCCGGCACCTGATCCATCCTGTAACCATCTTAACCTTATGCAGAGTATCTTGATTTTGATCTCAACTCCTCTGTGTGAGTTTGATGCAGGTTTGGGGTCTTTCTTGCATTGCTTGCTTTTCTGCATGGTTCATTCTTTAAACAGCACCATATATATGCTATGAAGCGCTATGTACATTAATGGTGCTATATAAATAAAGACATATATACATACATACATGTCAATATACTCTCCCATCAATAAATCCATCTTCTAAAAATTGGGGCTGAGAGCTAAGCTTTAGCCCCTTGGAACATACAGGGAATCTGTCTGACACTCTCAATGCTCCTTATTCCATATGGTGAGAAGAAGATTAATGTGCAGTTGATAAATACAACTCATAGGGCCAGTAGATAGGCTTAAAAAAAATGTAGAGTAATCTATCATTAGAAGGTATATATACAGTGCATACATACCTACAAAATTCTATTTTATAGTAATTTGTTGCATGTTTACTGTAAGTCACAGCACAAGAATAGACCCAATAAGCACTTATATGCATATTTTAAGTGAAGTACAACCAGATAAGCTTCTTTCTTCTTTCAACCACTCGAGTCAATTACAGTACAATTTATGAGACCTGTAAAATAGTCAAGAACCCCAGTATTTTAGAAGTGAAGGTGGAAAAAAAAGACAGTCCATAAAAATAGCCTCAATGATCTGCAGAACAGTGCTCACCCGCCATTAAAGGGTTAAACAGGCATATGAAAAGGAATACTGCTTACTGAGTTACTCTTTTTATGACTTGTGTCTCCAACTCGGAGGCCCTGTGATTTCATTTACTTTTTATACAAGGGTTGTCGTTGCTCTTCATCCTCTTATCAATACATCTTAATTCTGTTGGGAGACCATTTAGATGATTTTTTTTTTTTAATGGATGATGTGACTTACAGGAAATCCCCAATTGACACATAATAGAAAAATAACTTTAAGTGCTGTTGTTGCCTAATGTCTGTGATGTTTCTGTTTCTATTATAACTGTCTTCCATATGAGTGCCTGGCATTTCTGTATTTCTTTACAGCTGCCTGATAAATGTGTGAGTAGTGAGGCTTTCAATCCGTTATGGATATTAACCAGCAGGGGCACTCAACTCTAGTCCTAAAACTTACCCCCCAGTCTCCCCCCCCACCCCACAGCCCCCCTCCCCCCAGCCCCTCCTTACATAGATCCAACCTGACATATTGGGTGGATCTTGAGGACCAGAGTTGAGCTCCCCTGTACTACAGCATGAAGCCCAAACAAGATCTTTTAAGTATATAAACCAGTATATGTCTGTGGATCTACCGTAATTCAGTTAAATGCATATTATACGGCATTATTTTGTGTAAACTTTAGAGCCTTGAAGCTCCTTGTAAATAATATGGAAGGCAAATATATTTGGATGCAGCAAACTTTAATTTGACAGCTCATATGAACAAAGGCAAAAGTGGTTAAATTCTGGGACAAAAAACTGCACCATACATACGGTATCAGAAAAATATAAAGTTATTAAAATCAAAGTAGTTTTTTTCTTTGCTACATCTAGAGCAATGTTTTTGCACTACAATTGCACAATGTTTGCCATGATACATATCACCCTATAGGTGTCTATGGATCACCCTTAACTTTACATTAACTACAGTAGAACTGGTAAACATATTATATTGTGGCTGCCTGTGTAAGTATTAAAGCAGTGCAAAACACTGCCTTTATTTGAATAGCAGTGGGTGCCCTAAGCATATGCATTTATGTTTTTAGAACATCACAATTTCGTTTTGAGACACAAAAGGTAATATGAATCACTTCATGCAGACCACCCTGGCCGCAAAGTGTTTAAGGCCCGAGCTATACTCACCATCTCTCTCAATATCTGAATCTCCTCTTTCTTGGTTGAAGGTTTAACTTCATGGAACAGAAACATAGTCAGAAGCTCTGCACTCATCCATTGCTTAGTGTTACCGCCAATCACTGGAGGCTCTGCTAGCGCAATTATCCTGAAAGACGGGTGTATAGGAAAGATGGATCTGCAAAAAAAAATAAAATACATACATTCAACAGTGTGAATACAGATATAATATACTGGACATAAAATACGGTCCTGTTAAAATGAAGTGTACATAAATATACTAAGCAACAAAACAATTCATATTTAACTAAAGGTATACTATATACCATTTTATATTGTAGGATGATAGTGCTAAAAATAGACAATACTGACGAAGTCGGAGAAAAAGAAATCTAAATTAATATTTTAGCAATATCTTTATTTCCTTCTGTGATCCCCTGGGGGATTCTAGTTAATAGTAAGGACTAGGGAACCTTATCCATGCGACCCTCCACCCCAACATACAGTAAGTATTTTCTCAGGCATATTTGATTTATGGTTATTTATGACACTGCATTATGCATTTACAACACTCAAAAGAGGATTTTTCCTCTCTGATTATATTGATATTAAAGACCTTTTTAATATATACAGTCACATTATACCAACATTTTGAGGGTGAAAGGTACAAATATACCGTAGCATGATATTTACATTTTAAATTAGACCGTCTTGTGGGGGCCAAACATGCCAACACACAAGCTGCAATGTCGGCCACACAAAAACAACCGCCATCAACGCCATCAGTATCTCACTGGAAAAACATGCAATATGGAATTATATTTGTATTTTATTTTCAACCAATCTTGTGGGGGACCAAACTCCTATACCAGTCACACAACCACCACCATAACATCTAGGTTGGAATTGGCAATTGGCACTGCAGACCAGGCAGCCATAAATGTAACATTTGGCAATGCATGTATGTTCCAATAATAAATAGTTACTGTTCCATCTCAGTTCCTGTAAGGTGATTACCCCTGAAGAAGTGACGTCAGTAGACACGAAACGCGCGTAGGGTGGAGCTTAGACTGTACGTGGAACTGCGTGCGTGAGCTGGCTGAGGAGAGGAGCGGCGGTGTATTAGTGACGTCATCTGAGGTGGACCTGGCACTCACAGTCGCGGCCGCGATTAGGAGATAGACGCGGGACCCAGCCTCTACACACATCGCACTGTGGACGGCACGTTTTAATCTGCTCGTAAAGGTCGTATAGCATGTGAGTGCATTTGCTGTTGATCTTAATTGTTTTATTACATTTTGTTACGGTACTTCACCATTGGCATTTTTATTATTTTTATGTATCTTCCGTGACTGTGATTGATCCATGTGGAGAGGGCAACTATAACCATCTGCAGACCCACTGCTATCCAGTCTCACACACCAGAGCACCAGCTAAAGATACCTTTCAAGGCCTTTTGAAATCTACTTTCATGTAAGTGGTTAGCAGCTGCGTGGGTGTGATCTCCAGTATCAGAGAGTACTGGCAATGGTCCGTTTGTTTTGTCTGATTTCAGATACACATTTACCAGCAAAGAATTTCTGAAAGATCATCTGTGAGATCTACGAACTGTTCCTTTATTCAGAGAACTGGGAACTTAATCCATCAGGTTTAGTATACCTGGTAGTGCGCCAAGGACTTTTTCTCCCTTTTTTTGCTATTTTGGGGAAGAAATAGTGCAAAAGTCTCACAAGGGTAATATGAATCTCAGAATTCAATAGAGGTGTGTTTTAGGATCAGAACACGTGAATTCTCTTCTATTCCAGTGACCTCTCTGGGACAGGACCTATGACATACAGTAATGTACTGTGTAGGGATGTTTGTTTGATCTTTTTCTTTGAAGAAACTGTTCTGCATTTTGTGCACAATAACTGTATGTTCTTGTAATAATCTTTTTCTGTAACCTAAGCACATATATATATTCAAATAAAACGTTAGTGAGTGATGCTTTGGGCTCTGAATTAACTGCTTGTACACTTTGTAGAGAGTATTTAGATTTTCGGACAGATTTTTGTGTTATAGCTTTTTCCATAATAAACAGTGATCTTAGACTCATATTTGATATTTCTTCGGTGGTGTTAGCTTATAGATATGCATGCAATTGAGTAAGGGGTAAATATGAATTAATTGGAAGTACCTTGTGGAGGAGAAAGGTGAGTTATTAACCCATGTCCCATATGCTGGTCACGTGCTCACAAGTGGGCTGTACGTGACACTGCCTTTCCCCATTTTTTTGTTATTACATTGCTTCCCTACTTCTAAATTCTCTGAAGATGCAATGGCAATACTATTACACTCTTGTTTCTGTAGTAAGGACTTTGTTATTTGCAATCTCTGCAGGACCAAAGCCACAAAATCTTAAGTGTATATTCTATAAGAGTCTATATGTGGGGTGCCACCTTTGTGATGTATGTTCATTATATTTATTCTTACACATTAGAAATGCTGATTTCAGCCAATGTTTGCACACTCGAAACTGTAGCAGGAATATATATATTTAAACTTGTTTATAACTCTGCTAACTGCAAGTTACATCTGAGCCCTGAAAGCTGCAGTTCAAGCTGCCGTTTAAAAAACAATTTCCATTCAATATGTGCATCACTACAATCTGCACACTGACAAGTGATTAGCTAAGTTGCCAATCGATCCGTTCTCCTGTAATCAATCGCTGAAGATTCGGCTTGGGGGTCTTTAAATCACTGTTAGTGCTGCAAAAGAGTACCCAGGATGCAACGTTCTGTGTGGAAGATCATGTGACCAGGCAGGCACTAGATACAATTTGTGCACTGCTAGTGAGAACGGCAAAATGGAAGGGGATATGACTTTATAAATGGTCGCTATAGAAACAAAAATGCTTGTTACATTAGAATACATTAAAATGTCTTAAAAATAGTTTTTTTTATGCTACAAGTATTTTCTCATAGTACAGAACTGATTTATTTAAACACACACACACACACACACACACACACACACACACACACACACACACACACACACACACACACACACACACACACACACACACACACACACACACTAGGGAAATTGCTTGAACTGCAGCTTTAACTAGCACCTCATAAAATCAGTGATTGTAAATACAGAAACATTAGCTATCCTATTTTTAGCTGTTAACGCCTACATTTGCTAGGCTATTAAATACTGTATCTTCAATTATTAATCTACTCTTAGAAACAGTACAGAGTGTTTTGCATGACTGAGTTTTTCGTTAATTAAACCCCAATATATGTTTCAAAGTGGGACTGCCGCTTTAGCATTGTATTGTCATTATGAGAAATTGTAAAATTTAGAGGGGCTGTTCTACTTATCAATGCACAGTGCAGCATGTTCATTTGCAGGGATAGAAATATGTCCTTACTAAACCGGAGTTACATAGTTACATAGTAGATGAGGTTGAAAAAAGACTTTCGTCCATCAAGTTTAACCTATGCTAAATTTAGACAACAGATACTTTATCCTATATCTATACTTATTGATCCAGAGGAAGGCAAACAAAAAACCCCATTAAGGGGAAAAATTAATTCCTTCCTGACTCCAAGAATTGGCAATCGGATTAATCCCTGGATCAACATCCTTCCCATGTATACTTATTTGGTATATCCCTATATACCTTTCCCAACTAAAAAGATGTCCAACCTTTTTTTGAACAAATCTATTGTATCTGCCATCACAGTCTCCATGGGTAATGAATTCCACATTTTAACTGCCCTTACTGTAAAGAACCCTTTCCTTTGTTGCTGGTGAAATTTCCTCTAACCTTAAGGGATGGCCCAGAGTCCTTTGTACTGCCCGTGGGATGAATAGTTCTTTTGAAAGCTCCTTGCATTGTCCCTGAATATATTTGTACATAGTTATCATATCCCCTCTTAGACGCCTCTTTTCTAATGTAAATAAATCTAATTTAGCTAGCATCTCCTCATAAGTTAAAATGTCCATCCCATTTATTAATTTGGTGGCTCTTCTCTGCACTCTCACTAGTTCCATGTCTTTTCTTAGGATTGGTGCCCAAAATTGCACTCCATATTCAAGGTGTGGTCTTATTAATGCTTTGTAAAGGGGCATAATTATGTTTACTTCCCTTCCATCCATTGCCCGTTTGATGCAAAATAAGATTGTTTGCCTTTGCAGCTACTGCATGACATTGGGCACTATTGCTAAGCCTGCTGTCTACAAGCACTCCTAAATCCTTCTCTATCAAGGATTCCCCCAATATATCTCCATTTAATTTGTAAGTCGCCTTTTTATTCTTGCATCCCAAATGCATAGCCTTACATTTATCTGTATTAAACCTCATCTGCCATTTACCTGCCCACGTTTCCAGTCTCTCCAAGTCCTTCTGAAGAGAAATTACATCCTGCTCTGATTGTATTACCTTACACAATTTAGTATCATCAGCAAAGATGGAGACTTTGCTCTCAATCCCAACCTCAAGGTCATTAATAAACAAGTTAAAAAGCAGGGGTCCCAGTACCGATCTCTGAGGTACTCCACTCACGACTTTAGCCCAACCTGAAAAAGTTCCATTTATGACAACCCTCTGTTGTCTGTCCTTTAACCAGTTTTCAATCCAGGTGCATATATTATTACTGAGTCCAATTTTCTTTATTTTGAACACCAACCTCTTGTGTGAAACCGTATCAAAAGCCTTTGCAAAATCTAAGTAGACCACATCAACTGCATTACCCTGGTCTAAATTCCTACTTACCTCCTCAAAGAAACAAGTAAGGTTAGTTTGGCAAGATCTATCCTTCATAAATCTATTCTGACTATTACTAATAATTTTGTTTTCCATTAGGTATTCCTGAATATTATCCCGTATTAAATCTTCAAGTAGTTTCCCTACTATTGAAGTCAGGCTTACAGGTCTGTAATTTCCCGGTTGTGATCTAGCTCCCTTTTTAAATATAGGCACCACATCTGTTTTACGCCAATCTTGTGGTACTGAGCCTGTGGAAAGGGAGTCCTTGAATATTAAATATAATGGTTTTGCTATTACTGAGCTTTACTCCTTGAGAACTCTTGGATGTATGCCATCGGGGCCAGGTGCCTTATTAACTTTAATTTTTTCAAGTTGCTTATGAACTTCTTCCTCAGTTAACCAATTGTTCATTAATATGGAGGTTGTGACTTCCTCCTGCGGCACTACTATTGAACTTGATTTTTCCCTGGTAAACACAGAGGCAAAGAATTTGTTTAATACCTCAGCTTTTTCCTTATCTCCTATAATCTGCCCATCTCACACTGAAAGGGTCCTATATTTTCTTTTCTCATTTTTTTGTTATTAAGGTACTTAAAAAAAAATTTTGGGTTGACCTTACTTTCTATTGCAATCCTTTTTTCATTATCCATTTTTGCTAATTTGATTGCCCTTTTGCAATTTTTGTTACATTCCTTATAATTCTGATACGATGTCTCTGTCCCTTCTGACTTAAAGAATCTAAACGCCTTCCTCTTCTTGTCCATTTCCTCCCCTACCTGTTTATTTAGCCACATTGGTTTTGACTTATTTCTTTTATACTTATTTCCCAACGGTATACACTGATAAGTGTGCTTTTCTAACAATGTTTTAAAGATTGCCCATTTATCTTGTACATTTTTCCCTGCAAAAACATCATCCCATTGTATTACTACTAGATTAGACCACAGTTTATTAAAATCTGCCTTTCCAAAGTTGAAGGTCTTTGTTGAACCCAAGTAATCTGTTTTGTGATCATTTATTTCAAACGAGACCATGTTATGATCACTGTTACCCAAATGTTCCAGGAGTTGAATATTTGTTATTACTTCTACATTGTTTGATATGACCAAATCCAGAACTGCCCCTCTCCTGGTTGGTTCCTCAATAATTTGGGTCATAAATTTGTCTTTAAGCACCCCCAAAAACCTGTTCCCTTTTGTTGTAACGCTAATCTCATTGCCCCAGTCTATGTCTGGATAATTAAAATCCCCCATTATGCAAACATGACCCAGTTTTGATGCCTTCTCCATTTGCAAAAGTATTTTAGCTTCCTCAATCTCACAGATATTTGGTGGTTTATAGCATATTCCCACAAACATTTTCTTTATACTTTTACCTCCACTGCTAATTTCTATCCACAAAGTCTCTACATTTTCATCATTCCCTTCATAGACATCATCCTTTATAATAGGTTTTAGATCCGGTTTAACATATAAACATACTCCACCTCCCTTTCTATTTGTTTGATCCTTCCGAAAAAGAGAATAACCCTCTAAATTAACTGTCCAGTCATGAGTTTCATCCCACCATGTTTCAGTAATGCCTATGATATCATACTGCTCCCTTGCAGCTATTAATTCAAGCTCCCCCATTTTATCTGTCAGGCTTCTTGCATTAGCAAGCATGCATTTCAGTTTTTTTTCAGCCTGTACTATTATCTTATCTGCTCCTTCCTTTCTGCGCCCACTTTGTTTAGTCTTTAGAAGTTTTCTAGTATTATCTGTATTTACTATGGGTGTCTCACTGCTTGTCAAACTTGCACTTGCCCCCATTCTACCTCCATACCACCTTGTATCCTCATCTATTCCATTTAGTTCATTATCTGTTTCATTCCCCTCCCCCCTCCATCCTAGTTTAAAATCTCCTCCAACCTTTTTAGTATTCTCACCCCTAGCACAGAAGATCCCTCTTCATTGAAGTGCAATCCGTCCCTAGAATATAGATGGCACCTCTCAGAAAAGGAGTCCCAGTGCTCTAAAAACCCAAATCCCTCCTTCGTGCACCACTTTATTAGCCATGCATTAACCTCCCTGATCTCTGACTGTCTCCCTGCGGTAGCGCATGGCACTGGTAGTATTTCAGAAAATACTACCTTGGAGTTGTATACTTGATAATGCAAAATGGCTAATTAGCACATGATCAGCTCTCTCAGTCTCTGATATCACATAACATGTGTTGCCACTAATATTGTTCAACAAAAACTGCTGCCAAAACCTAAACCTTGGAACTGGGTACTTTATTTACACATTTACCTCCAAGAAGAGCTGAACAAACATAACACAAATACATTTCCTAGAATCTGCAAGGAAGACCACAAAACAGATGCTCTAACAAAGCAGAGACACACAAATCAGGCCTGCACCGTGACAGAAAAATAGTAGGATCTTACAGAACATTGGCACAACCAATATGTATTTCAAAGTTAAACGTATTGGTCCATGGAATGTGTATTCTTTTTGAAGGGTGGGACACGCGTTTTAGAAAACCAAAATGAGAAATGTTTAGAGATTAAATTATAGTTTACAGAGCTTTCAAAATCTAACATGGCTCTTATTTAAGTATAGGATAAGTACATAAGAGATCTTTTAGGCTTCAAAAACCCTGTAAGCTATAATTTGATATTATATATATAATGGTCATGTGGGTTTAATAAATTGTATAGCCACCTGCAGTAAATCTATACTTGTCAAAGCAATACAGCTACTAGAACTTTGAACTACATCAGGGATGATGAACGCAAGACCTAACAGCTCAGCAAGATCAACGGCATACCAAAAATCAACTACCAAAACCAGGTCAAATTCACAGAAGTATTTATTACTATATATTTTCAATATGCACAAGAAAATGTAGATAATTGTTATGCGATTTTAAAGATTACCAGAAAGGAATAATAAATGAGTGATAGAATAACTTTGTAGCATAAGTTACTTACTTTACTTCTCCAACAATATTTAAACATTTATTCCAATTCATTACGTACAACATAACACTTCACTAAATGAATATGTTATTGATGAAAACACAGCTTTCCAAAAAAACTGTGATAATTACTGTGCTGCTACCTGGGATGAAACGTCATGCTACCCAAAAGCAAGATCTGGCAAAGCAGAGTGAGAAAAAATCCCCAAATCTCGAGACTGTGAGAAGATATCCCCAAACATGCAACAAGTAGGAGAACTGATCTAATAAAAGCAATGCGAAGTAAAAGAAACATTACACCGATTACAATTGTGTTACTCTGCTATAATCAGAAGCTCACAATATGAATGCCGAGAGCCATACTGTGCATATTACCTCTGTTGTAGTTTTTCATCAGAAAGCTGTAATTCCGCCTTTAAATATTGATACCTGTCTTCTCTAAGTAACCTGGAGCCATCGTAAAGCGTCAGCTCCCTGTCGTGGATTAGTCTGCAATAGAAGAGGAAAACAAAAATCAATTGTTTAATTACAAGGGAGCCTTTCTTCGTTATTCTCCAAGCGAAATAAATACGTACTTCAACCCCAACAGTGCTGGAGGTGAACGTAACACACAGAAATACATTGCTGCCTTTTCCAATCAAGTGGACTAATTGCTTTAAAAAAAAAAACAACTACAACTTAAGTATGAAATAATAAGCTTTTTGATGTCAAATTAAATGGTGCCAGTAAGGTTCCTCTGTAGTTCTTATGTAAAAACTACGGTATAATGAGTGATTTACAAGTATCAGATATTACTAGAGAATCACATGTTGACCATTCTAAGTTACCAGTGTATACATATTATTCACGAATGGAGCGTGGCTTCTAAAAGAACGTTTAAACCCTACACTGGCGACACACTTTATTCGAGCTTGGCTAGTCCCACGAATTCGGGTATACCCGGGTGTATTGAGGTTTGTGACTGTTTTCTGCCCGAGTGCATTGAGTTATTTTCCAAGCAGGAATTGAAGCATTTTATTCCCGCTGGCTGCAATACTGCACAGTATATATATATATACTGCATTACAATTCATGAATTTATGCCATCTGGTAGACACGCGAAGCATTGCAGCCTATTAAATCCTAATCATTATCATTTAACAGATCAGCCGCCCGTCAGCCAGGCATGAACCCAGGCTGGGAAGGCAAATGCAACGGGGCTTGTCAGAGGTGAGGAGTGGCGCATTCCAGGTATCTGCCAGGTACATACCGGGTATTTGCACGAATAAAGTGTGTCGGTGCAGTAAGTGCCTTTTTCACGGAAGGTCCAAATTGACAGCCCTTATGATGTATTTTAAACGTCACCTGGCAGTCGGCCCGGTCACTTCTTTTTCCATTTATGCTTAAGCGAGAGGGCACCTCACAATACTGCTATAGGAAGAACGTATGTGACATTCCTGTCGACATCACTTTAACACAGGAATGGGTCATGCTGCTTCAATAATCAATAAATAATAATCGCATAAACAGTTAGGAAGGGCAACTATACATAACTAATCTCTTATTTCAGGGTTGCGATAGCAGCCTGGGTCTCTCCAGATTTCCAGTGATGAGCTAAGCCTCTTGATAAAAACACAGATTCTCTATAGAAGCCTTCCTTATTTTATTCTACTCATTGTTGAATTGCCAGTTTCGCCCGATTATAAAGCGACGCATTTTAAAATAAAGTTACGTTGAAAAGTACATACTCGCCTTATAATTGGGCCCATCCACTTTGCGAGCCAATCAGCATGTATGAGGAAGGAGGGTAAAATGGAGAAAGCTCCGGATGTATGAGGTAGGATGGTAAAACCGAGGAAAACGTCCACATTGGGGGCCTGAAGCAGCCATGTTGTTTGTGGCAAGAAGCTCAAACCGAGAGAGACAGACACAGAGAGGTACAGAGAGAGACAGAGAGACACAGACAGAGAGACACAGACACAGAGAGAGACAGACATAGACATAGAGACAGAGAGACAGAGTGTGCATGTGCATGTATATATGTATACATATATATTTTTCCTTCAATATATATATATTTTTTGTAACAAACGGCTCCCTTTATTTAGCGCTGCCGTTTACCCAGGCTCTTCGCGACACAGTCTTCTAGGGTTTAAATTGTAGAAAAAGGGGACAAACACGTTTATACACACAAGGGCCACTCAGCCCTCAGTGGTTTATTTTTCCCATTAGTGACACTAAACAATTTAAACACCGTCACTTTAAGAAACAGAAGAAATCATAAAAACATACATCTACTCTTGTCAGAAGTCTAACTCACATGCATATTCCCATCTGCAATGTTGGCCGGGCAAGCCAGTTACCAACTTTAAATAACACACAGATATAACATTGAGTCCTTAACAGTCAGATGGGGAAAGCGTCCCAATAGATCCTCAGGTTCTGCAACATGTAGGGGCCGTTTACCCAGAACTGGATCTTGGGGAGCAGCATTCTCCCAGCCTCCAGGCTCTAAGAGAGAGTGTGAGCAGCAAATCTGACTGCAATATATTCCTCTTCCTCAATTAGGAGAGCAGGTGAGGGAAACCAGAACCATTGTAAAGTCTGTTATGGATTTCCTATCCACCAGCTTAGTGACTGTGAATCTGTGGGGCGGATCACATCCACACTATGTCTGTACTTTCTTCTATAAATCAGACAGAAAGCTGCCCACTATCCTGGGACTATGTCACTTTTCTTCCCGCCACCCCAGTTTACCCCTACTGGAGTGATCGACCATGGATGTACTTTACGAAAAGGAAAGGCCACTACCTAACTTTTTGTACTATACTGTAAGCTACCAATACTTTTAGAAGATACAAATCTTGTTATCTTATTAAGGGCCGTCAACCCAGCAAACTAACTTGAAGCCTTACCTACATTTTCAGAGAAGAGAGAAAAATTACAATATTGCAATATTCCCACACTGCATACTCTAGAAAAATAATATACAATATAATTGCACAAGCGAATTATGTTGCAAGGTTAGTGTCCGTAACATAGTCCGCCCGTGTAACCTAAGCGGTTAGTTCAAACACATTTTTCTTTTCTTTGACTTCCACTCCCTTACATCCACAGACTTCATTTTAACGCTTGCTGTATCTTGCACACAGTCAATATTAATAACTTCATCAGGATTTTTCATCCACATTGTATTTGCCGGAACTGTCACTCTCTTGGCTAAAACATCTTCTGTGGTGGCCTGGGTGTCTTCACTAGTTTGATAATCATCTGTACACAGCAAATGAAATTCAGACTCTGGATTTTCAAATCCCCGCTCAGGGAGTTCATTCTCAGTAGCCTCATGAGGGTGCCTATCAAAATCAACTGTTTCTCCTTCTTCTTTTTCATCAGTGAGGGCATTGAGTTCACTTTCAATGGTCTCCTTTTGTGACCAACGTATCTCTTTTAGCATTGGAATCTCGTTCTCCAATTTAGTACTAAATGCCCATTCCTTGTAACCCTTGCTCAGGTCTTGCAAAGCCCCTGCCAGCTTGCTTTTTAACTCTGTATGATGTCCAGAATCGATTTCTACTTTCCTAGTCTTGTGCCGTTTCGTGGTATCACTTAAAGAGCATTCAAGACCAGCTATTTGAATTTTCAGGTCTTGAAGCTGTCCTTCTGCATTTCTTTTCACACTCTATGCAGTTGCCAGTTCAGCTTCTTTGGAGTTGAGTCGCAATTCCACATCTCCCAGCTGACTCAGAGCCAGGCTTAAATATGTTTCCTTTTATTTATTTATGACCTGCAGCCCTCTCATTGGCCGTGTGGTCCCGCAAGTCGTAGGCATCGGCCATTTTGGTCTCGTAGCGCCGTGTCAGGTCGGCCACTTGACGACAGACACCACCTTCCACTCTTCTTTTTTGGTGAGCTGTATCTTGAGCTCAGCAATCTGCGTCTGCAGCTCTGCAATTTGATTCTGAAAGCCTCCTCTCAGGGCCTTCACCTCTACCTTGTGCTTGCTCCGAGTTTGCATCAGCACATCCTTCATATTTTGGAGCTCTGCAGATTTCATCACCAGGGCTGCCGCTGCTTGCGGTTTCCACACCTCTTCCTCCTGAGTGTACTGACTTTTGGGGATGGAGCAGCCTCTCTGCTTCTCCATCTCTTGCTGTAGTTTCTGGACCTTCTCGTGCTCCCTCTCATAAAGAGTCAACTGGCTTCTAAACTCCGCCTCCAGCGATGCTCTTGTGATGCTTAATGTGACCTTCAGCTGCTCATGCTGCTCTGCGGGGACACACTGGGTACTCAGATGCTCCTGCAGAAATGTTACTTTGTTAGAAGCCTGGATACGTTCTTCCTACAGGACCCACTGCTTCTCCTTTGCCTCCTGTAGATGCACACGCAGCTCTTGCAGCTGGATCTGCATTATATGCTGTGCTTGTGTATGCTGCTCCAGGGAGAGGCATTCCTTTTCCAGCATTCTCTGTGAATTCTGCAGTGCTGTCTGTAATTCTAAATGTTCCTGGGACAATTGTTCCGTCACTTTTTCTGCTTGGTGAAGCTTCTCCTTTCCTTCACTAGCCTGGTCAGACAAATCAGAATGATCTTCTTTCAGACTTGCATTCTCTCTCTTTACGGTCTCTAAATCACTCAGGGCATTCTCATAGGCTTCCTTCAAAATACTCTGTGTTTAGACCATGGCCCTCTTGGCAAGAGTGTTCCAGCTCTGTGCTGCGAGCATGAACCTATTTCTGAGACTTTCAACTCTCTATGGCAATTGCGAATCTCTTGCAGAGCCTCCCCATATTTCTGTTTCAGGTTAGCAATTAGTCCGTCAGACTTGTTCTGCTTTCCACCCATGGTAGCAATTGCGGTGTTGGCCTTTTCCAGACTAGTTGTCACCTCCTCCAACTCACTCTGTAAGAGATGCTCTGTTATCTTCAAAGCGTCATACTCTTGTAAAACTGGGAGTATATTCCTCTGTAAAGCGGTGTTAGCCTCCTGAAACTGGGCGTTAATCGCTCGCTCCTTATCCAATTGTTCCAGCAGGACTTCATAATCATGGTGGGCAGTTTGGAGGGCAGAAATTAAGGCCTCTTTATTCTGGATCAAGGATTCAGCTTCCCTTTGCGCCTCCTTTTCTTTGCCACCGTTCACGTGACGATTCTGCTGTCACTCTGGTCTGCAGCGCATCTCGGTGCCTTTCTGACGCACGTTGTCCTGACATCGCAGGCTCGAGTGGTTCGGTCACTTCCTCTGTGACTTGAGAAATACTTTTCTTTTTCTTTCTCTGTGCTCTTTCCCTCCAAGGCAGCTGCACCGCCTTTCAAACCGCACTTCACGCTGAATTCTCCTTGGAGGAGCACACCGTGCTCGGAGGAGCACCCAGAGTCCCACGGCGCAATGAGTGAGTAACCACTACACCATTATACAACTGTTATGTGTTTCACTATAACATGGATTTCAAGCTACAAGCACTTATAAGATCTACCTGATATTCAAGGCTATTGAACCTGCATATGAAGTGGTGTGATTTAAGTGGTGAACAACGTGGGACTATACCTCAACGGGTTAAATCAGGCTGTTTATTTAGTGGGATCAAGATTTTTCATGTGCTATACTTTGCACACCTGTACATAGACACTTCTGGTTAGCGTCGCAGGGGGTTAATTCTCCCACCTTCCTCTTTGCTTTAGTAGCCCCTGAGAGATCAGTAGTACTGGGCACAAACTCACTTTTATCAACTTTCACATCTGGCTTGCGCTCACAAGGCGTTGCTTGCTTTGCAGCTGTGGGAGGCAGTACTCAGGCAGAAAATGTGGGGACAAACTTCTCCCATGTGACCTGGTTCATGACAGGCCCAGCATACTGGCTCATTAAGAAAATCTCCTGGTTTTCTTCTAGCCGGCACGGCTCTGAATTCTTAGTCACTGACTCCAAGGTTATGGGTCCTGCCCTCTGGACGCTGGTCACTTTTGCAGATTCCTTCTGCGGGTACGGCTCTCTTCCCAGGGCCACAGGTGTCCCTATTTAAACAGAGGATTCTAACGAATCCTGAGCTTGCGTGTACTGACTGATCCGTGTGGTTGATTTGAAGTGCTGGTTGTTTAAAGTGTGTGCAGTTAGAACCAGAAGCAGTTTGAACAAGGAAGCGGTTAAACAAGGTATAGTTTATTGAAGTATAGTTTATTGAAGTACAGTTTATTGTTAGTACTTATAAACTTCATAGTTGCTAGAATGAGCAGGATTGAAAATGCCACTCAATGCACATCTTGCCACATGTATGTGCACTTGGAGCAGCTGTTCCAAGGAGCATACCACTGTGGGAAGTGTGAGCGGGTGGTCTCTTTAGAGATTGCTGATCTGAAGAGGCAACTTGCAATATTGAGGGACATTAGCAATCTTGAAAGGGAATTAGAGCTCACTGAGCAGGCCCTTGCTTCGACTAGTGGTGCAGATGGTGGCGCTGTTAGTGAGGAGCAGGTAGGTAGCTTGGTTGCCGTTAGTGAGGAGCAGCAGGTAGGTAGCTGGGTGACAGTTAGAAGGGGAAGCAGGGGCAATAGGGAGAGGCAGGTTGTTTCTGAGCTGACACATGCCAATAGATTTGCCATGTTGAGTAAAGATATTGGGAATGTTGGGGCAGAAATGGCAAGGCTGGGGGAGACTAATTCCTCTAGCAGCCAGGGGAATAGTTCCTCCAGCACAGTGGGGACTCAGGATGCTCAGATACAAAGAAAGATAGTGGTGGTAGGGGACTCCATTATTAGGAAGGTCTCATTTGAAATAAATTATCAAAAAATAGATTTCTTGGGTTCAACAAAGACCTTAAACTATAGAAAGGCAGATTTGAATAAACTGAGGTCTAATCTAGTAGTAATACAATGGGATGATGTTTTTGCAGGGAAAAATATACAAGATAAATGGGCAGTCTTTAAAACATTGTTAGAAAAGCACACTTATCAGTGTATACCCTTGGGTAATAAGTATAAAAGAAATAAGTCAAAACCAATGTGGCTAAATAAACAGGTAGGGGAGGAAATGGACAAGAAGAGGAAGGCGTTTAGATTCTAGAAAAAAGGATTGCAATAGAAAGTAAGGTCAACCCTAAAAAATTCTTTAAGTACCTTAATAACAAAAAAATGAGAAAAGAAAATATAGGACCCTTTCATGTGAGATGGGTAGGCAGATTATTGGAGATAAGGAAAAAGCTGAGGTATTAAACAAATTCTTTGCCTCTGTGTTTACCAGGGAAGAATCAAGTTCAATAGTAGTGTCGCAGGAGGAAGCCACAACCTCCATATTAATGAACAATTGGTTAACTGAGGAAGAAGTTCATAAACAACTTGAAAAAATTAAAGTTAATAAGGCACCTGGCCCCGATGGCATACATCCAAGAGTTCTCAAGGAGTTAAGCTCAGTAATAGCAAAACCATTATATTTATTATTCAAGGACTCCATTTCCACAGGCTCAGTACCACAAGATTGGCGTAAAGCAGATTTGGTGCCTATATTTAAAAAGGGAGCTAGATCACAACCGGGAAATTACAGACCTGTAAGCCTGACTTCAATAGTAGGGAAACTACTTGAAGGTTTAATACGGGATAATATTCAGGAATACCTAATGGAAAACAAAATTATTAGTAATAGTCAGCATGGATTTATGAAGGATAGATCTTGCCAAACTAACCTTATTTATTTCTTTGATGAGGTAAGTAGGAATTTAGACCAGGGTAATGCAGTTGATGTGGTCTACTTAGATTTTGCAAAGGCTTTTGATATGGTTTCACACAAGTGGTTGGTGTGCAAAATAAAGAAAATTGGACTCAGTAATAATATATGCACCTGGATTGAAAGCTGGTTAAAGGACAGACAACAGAGGGTTGTCATAAATGGAACTTTTTCAGGTTGGGCTAAAGACGTGAGTGGAGTACCTCAGGGATTGGTACTGGGACCCCTGCTTTTTAACTTGTTTATTAATGACCTTGAGGTTGGGATTGAGAGCAAAGTCTCCATCTTTGCTGATGATACTAAATTGTGTAAGGTAATAGAATCAGAGCAGGATGTTATTTCTCTTCAGAAGGACTTGGAGAGACTGGAAACGTGGGCAGGTAAATGGCAAATTAGGTTTAATACAGATAAATGTAAGGTTACGCATTTGGGATACAAGAATAAAAAGGTGACATAAATTAAATGGAGATATATTGGGGGAATCCTTGATGGAGAAGGATTTATGAGTGCTTGAAGACAGCAGGCTTAGCAATAGTGCCCAATGTCATGCAGTAGCTGCAAAGGCAAACAAGATCTTATCTTGCTTCAAACGGGCAATGGATGGAAGGGAAGTAAACATAATTATGCCACTTTACGAAGCACTAGTAAGACCACACCTTGAATATGGAGTACAATTTTGGGCACCAATCCTAAGAAAAGACATTATGGAACTAGAGAGAGTGCAGAGAAGAGCCACCAAATTAATAAAGGGGATGGTCAATCTAACTTATGAGGAGAGGCTAGCTAAATTAGATTTATTTACATTAGAAAAGAGGCGTCTAAGAGGGGATATGATAACTATATACAAATATATTCGGGGACAATACAAGGAGCTTTCAAAAGAACTATTCATCCCATGGGCAGTATTAAGGACTCGGGCCATCCCTTAAGGTTGGAGGAAAGGAAATTTCACCAGCAACAATGAAAAGGGTTCTTTACAGTAAGATTCATTACCAATGGAGAATAGATTTGTTCAAAAATAGGTTGGACATCTTTTTAGATGGGAAAGGTATACAGGGATATACCAAATAAGTAAACATGGGAAGAATGTTGACCATGGGATTAATCCGATTGCCAATTCTTGGAGTCAGGAATGAATTAATTTTTCCCCTTAATGGGGTTTTTGTTTGCCTTCCTCTGGATCAATAAGTATAGATATAGGATAAAATATCTGTTGTCTAAATTTAGCATAGGTTGAACTTGATGGAACTATGTCTTTTTTCAACCTCATCTACTATGTAACTATGTAACTGTCGTCGTCGTCGTCGTCGTCATCATCATTGTATGGCCTAAAGGGACACTTAACCCTGGCTGTGCTCAAAGCTGTGACCATGCAGCAAGCTTAAGCCTATAGGGAACCATGTTAAAAAATGGTTTTGAATCAAAAGGTGGCACTCTGTGCTCATTGGCATGTCATTTCCCAGTATCCCTTGCTGCAGTGGAAGTGCTGTGTGACAATGGTGAAAGGCGGGGTTGCAGACCTGTCTAAGACATGCAAATTAGCATACAGTAATATTTCCATTTGATATATATATATATATATATATATATATATATATATATATATATTTGCCATAGGTGATTTTGTAGTAAAACAGACGCACAGGAGAATAGCAAGTTAGTGCGTCCCCGTGTATAAATCCAATTTGTATCTGTTGTGCGTTGTGTACGGAAACGTATTCTTCACAAAGACAACAATTATTCAAGAGGATGATTTAGAGGCATAGTTTGAATGTTGTCTGTGGCACACATGTTAAATTGAACTTCAGGCATGCGCCACTTTTGTGCACCTCAAATGCGTCAAAATTGGCAGTCACACTTATCTTGGCGTGAAAGACAAATGCAAGTAAACGGAAGCAATTCTTAATGCATTCGTATGTACAGTGGTTGACAAATCACCAAAAAATCTACTCGCCACACAAAAAAATCTACCCGCCACCTAGTACCAAACGTGTGCTGCTTGGGCCAATATTTACTCGCCCGGGGGTTAAATCCACTCGCCCGGGGCGAGCAAATGTATAGGTTTGTCGAACACTGCGTATGTATGAGCATGATGCACCCCATACAGAGAATAAGAAAACGTTTGCCAAATGTAAGAACATGAATACAGTAATGACTTATCAACATAGACCGTCAATGATTATAGGTGAGATTGTAACTTTTTGATGCAATGCACTACTTCAAAAAAAAAAAAAAAAAAAAAAAAAAAAATATTTTTAAATCAATGCTTTATCTACAGCCCCCAACATATTTAAACATATTTCCCTGTTGCAGTCCCTGCTTCAGCACAGGTGGCTCAACATGACCCATTGGAGAGGCTTGAGGACTGGAGTTGAGCACCCCGGCTGTGGACCATGCATCATTGTATTTATTCTAATTTGCACAACCTTTAAATACAAATATATAATGAACGGTCCCTGTAAGATTAACAAAGATACCCTATTAGTTTGCAATCATTCTTGCACAAAAGAGAACAGGATTCCGCTCCAAGAGACAGCATTTGTATTCGTCAAACTGGTTAAAGAGACAATCCAAGCAGCTTTAAAAAATAAAATAATAATTTTTTGGTTTAATATATGCAGCATTACGAGTAGATTCCTCTGGATATGATGACAGGGGGTGGGGGGTGCTCAGAACAGAAAACTAATATAAACTCTCATTTCCTCCCCTCACTTTGGCCTTTGCCAATTAAAGAATATCAAGTAGGATGGATGGAGTCCTGAGTAGACTAGGTGGTACCCATCCCCTCCTCTTTATGTCGCCTTTATTATATTTGGTGATACATTACAGCGCAAAACAAAGTTATACAAGTTGGAGTTTATTCAAAATATTTGATCTGTATACATGTATGTATTTATTGGATGATGTACATCTATGTTTCATTGTTTTGTGTCGTTTTCGTTTATCAGGAAAAACCTAATAAAACTGTTTGAAATAAAGAAAAAATATATAAATGCAGCATTTGAAAACCTTTAGTGAAAACGAATTACTTAAGCTGCTGATAGATTCTTTCTCCCGTGACCGATCAGCAAAATCCTTCAGTCAGTGTACTCAGCAGCTACAATCTATTCTTAAATTACTAAGGTACAGTGGCGGCCGCCTTCAGCCTCGTGCGGCCGTTTCAGCGCGGCTTTTCAAACTGCGGGCAGATGCGGCATGTCCCGGTATTTTTAGGCGCCGCGGGCGTTTCTCTGTATTAGCGCTATTAGCGCTGTCTTGCCATGAATGCGGCAAAATGCGGCAAAGTGCGTGACATTTGGAAAACATTCCCGAAAAAATTCGGGGATGTATGAGATTAAAAGGGGCCGCAACAGTAACATTAGCTATTGTTACAGTTTGCAGCTCACACTGCTGGGAATATTGTCAACAAATGATCACAAACAGGAAAGTGTTACAAAGATATTGTACAGCTGTGGAGGTGTGTTAAACCTGCTATAGAAATCAAAGGATTGTCAGTAAAACTCATTAAAAATGTCATTAAGAGTTCAATTTAAAAAATAAAAAAGGTAGTAAGTATTATCTAATACTACAGAACTGATTTATTTAAAACAAAAAAATCAAAACAAACAAAAAAACAAAAAACTTGTAGGATATTGCTTGGATTGTTCCTTTAAAGTTTTCTCATGTTGCAATAATTATGTTTGGAATGGAAACAAGCTACACCTAGGATACATTACGAAAACCTGGTTCATTTGTGAGTTTTCAGACAGACAATTTCAGATGGAAGACCTGCACCTCCCTTGCTGGTCACCATTTCGCTCCAAGCACTGACTGACCTTTGCAGTATGGCTAGAGTCCCTGGGTTGACACGATGGATACCATCAAGAATAACAAGCTTCCCATCCAAGGCGGCCGTGACAAGTGGAGACCGTCTCCAGGCAGTGTCTCCGTTTGGGAGAGTGTATCTCTGCTGCAACAAATCCCTGGCTGTCATGTCCTGCATGAATCAATACAACAAAAATAATGGCAAACGTTGAAAAAGCTACTATGTCCCATTGTAGTATCCATCATTCAGACAATATCCTCAAGCTGACAGGGCTGCCCTTTAGCTTTTGGAAATTGGCAATTATCTGTAGACTTTTTTTTCCCTGCGCAACACCATAATAACGGTTCATCGTGTGTGTGTGTGTGTGTGTGTGTGTGTGTGTGTGTGTGTGTGTGTGTGTGTGTGTGTGTGTGTGTGTGTGTGCACGTGTGTGTGTGTATATATATATATATATATATATATATATATATATATATATATCAATTACAGGGGCCAACCCAACAGGAAAGCAATGTGTTGTTTAAAAACATTCAGCAGTTTTGTTTAGTTTTCGCTTGCATGTTTTTTAGATTCTCTTTATACATTATTTTTTTTAGATAACTGTAAAAATGATGGACAGCATATAAAGTTAAAGAATGATAATATATATATATATATATATATATATATATATATATATACAGTGTTCGACAAACCTATACATTTGCTCGCCCCGGGCGAGTGGATTTAACCCCCGGGCGAGTAAATATTGGCCAAGCAGCACACGTTTGGTACTAGGTGGCGAGTAGATTTTTTTGTGTGGCGAGTAGATTTTTTGGTGATTTGTCAACCACTGTATATATATATACACAAAATGGCTGCACTCCCTGAAAGGCAGGGACATAGGGGGCAGTACAGTATGTGCACAGTACACACAATGCATACACTATGTTTTCATCCCAAAAATTAAATGATTACCAGCACCAGAAAGAACAAACAAGGAATAAAAGTAAAAATATGACTTTATTAGAACATAAATCAAACTCAGAAGTGACTTTTCAGGCCAGAAACGTCAGGTCTGTGTGTAATTTATGTTCTAATACTTTTACTTTTATTTCTCCTTTGTTCTTTCTGGTGCTGGTAATCATTTCTTTTTCAGGATGATATATTAGATATATTCATCAAGTCAAGCTGCACTTTAAGTTCATCTTTGAATGCATCCAAATTGCCTTTAAAGATTAACAGGACATTCTACTGTGTTTACATTTTCAATAGTGGAATACCTCATTATCACTCCCTCGTGTAGGGGTGCAAATTATACTACATGATAAGGAGATGTATAAACAAAATATGTCCTACTGTATATTGCCAGTCAAACAAAGGACAAACCAATTGATAAAACATTTCCACACTTAATATTTATACTGTGAACCCAGGTATTATCTGAAAAGGTAGTGCCAGGATTGGGCCTCCAACGTCTCATGAAGGTCAAGAAAAACGAGGAGAGAATGTTTAGGTAACGCTGAAATACAAAGAGTTATTTTCTAGAGTAGGTGTGGGCAACTCCAGTCCTCAAGGGCCACTAACAGGTCAGGTTTTAAGGATATCCCTGTTTCAGCACTTCAACTGCACCACCTGTGCTGAAGCAGAGATATACTTAAAACCTGGCCTGTTGATGACCCTTGAGGACTGGAGTTGGCCAAAACTGTACTAGAGTCTCCAGGCTGCAAAACTGGGACAAAACCACAGTGCAAAAAACTTCACAATGTTCAGCATAGAAAAGGAACGCCGCTACAGGAAGAGCAACTGGTTGTTTTTCCTTCAACCGTTTGCGGGTCGGAAGAACGGCGGGACTTGAGTGCCACTTGCCTTCCGGCACTCGGCCACGTGACAATTTGGTGCATGGTCACGGGCAGGCCCCCCCGGGATGTGAACTTCAGAATCATAGGGCCCCATAGTGTTAGCCCTTATGACGTGTAAGGTAGGTCTTGTGGAACTTTTAAAGGGTTAATAAATCAGGTGCATTTCTTTTCCTCCGTTTTTTTTTTAAACACAGTTCTGCAGCTGGAAGATTTTAGTATACAACTCCCATAGAGAAAGCATGGAGCCTTAGGCAAGGTGCGGCATAACCGCAAGGCCCAGGCTCACCCCACTCCTACCTTTTCCTCCTGTCCCCTACCTCTCCTCTTGGTCTCCAGCGACACCCCAGAGGGGTGGTGTTAAAGTCAGGCAGTGGCGGGCGATCATGCCGCGCCCCCTCACTGTGTTTTCCCGCCCTATCTCCCCTTTTGGTTAAATTCTGTTTTGTTGTGTTCTACTTGTAGTTAATGTATTTATATTTGAGGTTTCTGTTGGGGTTATATTGCCTCTGTCGCGGCGGCGGCTGGTTGGGGACTAAGTGCAGAGTAACCTTGCCAGACGGGGCTCAGTTACGGTAATGCCTGGTGGTGGCATGGTTGGTGAGTGGGCAGCGCTCATTGTGCTTTGAGTACCTGTGGCCAATCTCGCGGTTGACGTGGGGTCAGCTGAGCGGTTGGGACTTTGGACGGTCCAGGCTAACAGGCCATGGTTTAAGCGTCATTGGCCTTACCTGTGGGTGGAGCACTCTGGCAGGGTTAGCACCTCCCCTTTTGCTGTGTTTAAATAAACGCCGCGGCCACTTTAACTCCAGTGTGTGTGCGGGATGTGGGAGGGGGGGGAGCAACATTGCAGGCTCTGAGGTCATGCACATGCTGCAATACTAGCAGTGCCAATACTGTATGTGAAACTATGCTTTCCTTTACAATTCAAGCTCTGTAGACCTCTAGGAATATAATAGCTTTTATTATTAGGAGGCACACAGCAGAGCAAATAAAAGTCATAACCAATTAGGATACACGGCTGGGGTCTTCTTAACCTCGCCCTGCCAGAAGGACTTGCAACTCATTGAGTTGCAATGAGACATGTTAAATGAAATCCTTCACTGCTGAAGGATTATGTATAGCCGCTCCAAGCAGAGTGAACAATAAAAACAGACAAGCAAGAGAGAGAAGGCAATGTGGCACATAGGAATATAGATTCAGGGCATTTCCTCACACAAGCAGTCTCAGTGTACTGTACATACAGAACAACATTCACTAGTTCCCCGAAGCAGGAGAGTTTCTGGGTTTCTGTACATGACCCAGAAAAACAAGTCAGTGTTGAAGCTCATTAAACCAAGTCAAACAAAGACCTGAACACATCTCTGCATGAAGTTATTTATGCCTCCAAATTACTGTCAAAAATAGGCTTGCTAATGTAACATAATAAGGTAAAAATAGGTGGCTGGGGACACTTTCATGTTCTGAATCAGAGGTTGGTAAGAATAACAGAAAGTTAGCACAAGTAACCGAAACTCAATTAACCAAATCAACTAGGGGAGGGGTCACCCTTTCAAGAGGGTATTCGTTAATGAATCAGACAAATTAGGTTACGAAATAAGCAAAAGATTTTAGATAAAACAAAACCTGTTTGCTGACAGCTTGCTCAATGACGAAGGGGAAAGCACTGTATGCTGCACTCATGACCAATAAGAGTTGAGTATTTGTAATAATTAAAAAATCGCTTTTATTGGGTATTCAAATAAAATAATGCCAGGCTGGTTAAGTAAAAAAAAATTGTGAAATTACATAAATAGATGTACAAAAAGTGACACTGGTTAAGTGTGATTATACCAGGGTCAGTATATCAGACACTGATGACTCAGTATAGGCACACCAGCACTGATGATGTTAAATATATACAGGCATACCCCGCATTAACTTACGCAATGGGTCCAGAGCATGTATGTAAAGCGAAAATGTACTTAAAGTGAAGCACTCACTTTTTTCACTTCGGTAGAGATAGGGAGCCGGTATTGCTGTTCAGGATGTGCCTGTGTCCTACTCACAGGCGTATGCGCGAGCTGCCGTTTGCCTATGGGGGGAGGGGGAATCAGCGCGTCACTACTACGGCGCTCTGTAGGGCAGAATAAGTGTCTGTACACGCGAAGCGAACGTACGGACACAGGGGTTTGGTGCTATTGAAAATATGTCCAAACTGGGGTGTATATATATATATATATATATATATATATATATATATATATACAGTGGTCGACAAATCACCAAAAAATCTACTCGCCACACAAAAAAATCTACTCGCCACCTAGTACCAAACGTGTGCTGCTTGGGGGGGGAAGGAGGGGAGGGGGGGAAGGGGGGGGGGAGGGGGGGGAAGGGAGGGGGGAGGGGGAAAGGGGGGGAGGGGGGAAGGGAGGGGGGGGAGGGGGGGAAGGGAGGGGGGGGAGGGGGGGAGGGAGAGAGGGGGGGGAGGGGGGGGAGGGGGAGAGGGGGGGGGGAGGGGGGGGAGAGGGGGGGTGGGGGGGGGAGGGGGGAGGTGGTGGGGAGGAGGGGGGAGGAGGGGGGGTGGAGGGGGGAGGAGGGGGGGTGGTGGTGGGGAGGAGGGGGGAAGGGGGGGAGGTGGTGGGGAGGAGGGGGGAGGTGGTGGGGAGGAGGGGAGGTGGTGGGGGGGAGGGGGGTGGTGGGGGGGAGGGGGGGAGGTGGTGGGGAGGAGGGGGGAAGGGGGAGTGGTTGGGGGGAGGAGGGGGGAAGAGGGGAGAGGTGGTGGGAAGGGGGGAGGAGGGGGGAGGTGGTGAGGAGGAGGGGGGAAGGGAGGGGGAGGTGGTGGGAAGGGGGGGGAGGTGGTGGGAAGGGGGGGGAGGTGGTGGGAAGGGGGGGGGGGAGGTGGTGGGAAGGGGGGGAGGTGGTGGGAAGGGGGGGAGGTGGTGGGAAAGGGGGGGAGGTGGTGGGAAAGGGGGGGAGGTGGTGGGAAGGGGGGGCAGGTGGTGCGAAGGGGGTGAGGTGGAGGGGAGGTGAAGGGGGTGGGGGGTGGAGGGGAGGTGAAGGGGGAGGGTGAAGGGGGGGTGGAGGGGAGGTGAAGGGGGGGTGGAGGGGAGGTGGAGGGGAGGAGAAGGGGGGGTTGAAGGGGGGGGGGGGGTGGAGGAGAGGTGAAGGGGGGGTGAAGGGGAGGTGGAGGGGGGTGAAGGGGGGGGTGGAGGGGAGTTGAAGGGGGGGTGGAGGGAGGTGAGGGGTGGGTGAGGGGAGGTGAGGGGTGGGTGAGGGGAGGTGAGGGGTGGGTGAGGGGAGGTGAAGGGGGGTGAGGGGAGGTGAAGGGAGGTGAGGGGAGGCGAAGGCTGCTCCCTCACCCGTCCAGCCGCTCACTCACCCGTCCGGCCGCTCACTCACCCGTCCGGCCGCTCCCTCAGCCGTCCGGCAGCTCCCACGTGGATCTGAGGCGGGAGGCAGCTTGTTGTGGCCGCTCCCCCGCTGTGTCCCGGGCGCTCGCTCCCCCGCTGACTGTAGCGGCGCCGGGGGGGGGGGGCTGAAAGCGCGGGAAACAGGGAGACACGGGGAGAGGAGGAGGTGTGCGCGGGTGTGGAGGCTGATGTTCGGGGAGGAAGAGGCGGAGGCTCCGGGACCGGCGGGTATGTGAGCCCCACCCCCCGGGTTATACATGCTGCTAATGTACACCCCCCCCTACTGTGTGTGTGTGTGTGTCTGTGTGTCTGTGTGTGTGTGTGTCCCTGTGTGTGTGTCCCTGTGTGTGTGTGTGTGTGTCCCTGTGTGTCCTTTGGCCCGTCACTCCGCCTCAGGCCAATGAGAGGTGTGCGGGGGCGGGCCAAGGGACCAATCAGATTTCCCCTAGGGACACCGGACATCCAGGCAGGCAGGCAGGCATACAGTGCTTTCACTAATATAGTATAAGATTCACAAATTGATAGATTTTTACCTCTGACATCTTAATATTCATGTATGTATACATAATCATTTAATCTTTTGAATATCATCTGGTGTGGAGTGAGATATCATCTGAGGGGCGCAGTTTTTCTTTGTTTATATATATATGGGGAGACCCATTAAGGTCGAAAAAGCTGTCTGTGGGTGGTTTTCTGGGTATGCACCTTAACCCTGGCTGTGCTCAAAGCTGTGACCATGCAGCAAGCTTTAGCCTATAGGGAACCATGTTAAAAATGGTTTTTGAGGCAAAAAGTGACACTGTGTGCTCATTTGCATGGCATTTCCCAGAATCCCTTGCTGCAGTGGAAGTGCTGTATGCTGGGTGATAATGGGGAAAGGCGGGGTTGCAGACCTGCCTAAGACATGCAAATGAGCATACAGTTGTATTTGCATATATATATATATATATATATATATATATATATATATATATATATATATATATATATATATATGTATATATATATATATATATGTATATATATATATATATATATATGTATATATATATATATATATATATATATATAAACAGAAGTAGTTTAGATCTGACCATCGTTTTTTCACACAGAGCAGGAAAATACAGCAAATTCCTCTTTTCTTTACTGTGTGACAACCAACATAATTATACATCCAGGTGATCTGAGCTCCGGCTGACCCCCATAGAACAGAAACATCGTCTATTCTGGGAGGCTAGCACTCCAGAATAGGGTAATACTCCATGCTCTGCAAGCCATGAGCTGGTCTCGCATCCTGTTATTGTCTTGTAGTGTGACGGAAATGCAGTAAGAGGAAATGGTTGCATCTTAAATATATGCTTTTATTCATTTTAAGAATCGAACAGTTCTCACCTAATGATAGATACAGAAAGATTTGTTTTCATCTTGGTTTGGAGTTATAACTCTTGCTCACTGTTTGACTAATTGCTTAAGATTAGTAATTTAAAATACACTGAAGTGCCTACAGTGTATATAGTGCTTTACAAAATGTGTGTGGGGAGTGGGAGTGTATACCAATGGCGTTTGTAGACGTAGAAATGTAAGAGTGTGTTGCATTACTATTAGTGTGTGTAGATACTATGTGGTCCCTATTGGTATATAGGGATACAATTACATTGTACATTAGTATGTGTAAGATACAGCTTTGTGTGCGTTCATATAGTGCAGTATGTATAAACATGGCCTTTAGCACTCATGGGAAGAGGGTTCTCTTCTGTCAGGTTAATGACTCATGAAACTGCGGCCTCGGTTTAGGCCACCGCAAAGTGTCCTGAATAGTTGCATTAATTTTTTATTCATGCAACCGTGTCTCTTTCGGTGTTCTAAGATTACCTTTGAGTATGGGCACCTTCAGATTGTTCATCTTATGGCCAGTCAGAGAAATGTTCGCCGACAGGACTGTCTCTTGCTCCGCGTGTGATGCTGTGACAATGCAGATTCATTCTCTTGTTTAGCTCCTATCCTGTCTCACCTATGTAGTAGCAGGCCCCATGGCATTTCATGCACATGATGAGGTACACCACATTGCTCGAGCAACAGGTGAACCTTCCTCTGATTTTGTAGTCCAGATTCCTGTGTAGTATTTGTATTGTGTCCGCTGTGTGGTACATTGCACAGATTTTGCATCTTACGTCCTGGCATGGTCTTGTCCCGCATTCAGTTGTATTGTTGAATACTTTACTCCTCACCATCATTTTCTTGAGATTATGAGGTTTTCTGTATGATAATAAGGGTGTTTCAGGGAAGACCTGTTGCAGTCTTGTATCTTCTTGGAGAATAGGTTGTAGTTCCCTGGCGATCTTGCGTAGGGCTTCTTGGTGTGGGTTATATGTGACCACCAAAGGTACCCTGTTGCTTGTCTCTTTCTGTCTGTATTCAGGGAGATCACTTCTTGGTAATCTGGTGGCTTTGTGGATTTGCTGGTCTACAATTCTGTGCTTATAGCCACGGTTTATGAAATTCGATCTCAAGGCTGTAATTCGCTGGCCTCTGTCTGTTGTGTCGGAGCATATCCGGTTGTATCGTATGGCTTGAGTGTAGATGGTTGCATGCTTCGTGTGTGTGGGGTGGAAGCTGTTGTCCCTCAAATAGTTGGCTCGGTCTGTAGGTTTGCGTTATACAGAGTTCTGTAGTTGGTTGTTCTTTATAGTGATGATGGCGTCTAGGAAATATACTTCGTCTGGGGAATGGGTGAGTTTAAGGTTGATGGTCGGGTGGAACGTATTGAAGTTCTCATGGAACTGTATGAGGTCCTGTTCACCAGAGGTCCAAATCAGGAGGATGTCATCGATGTACCAAAGGTATGTAAGGGGTTTCAAGTGACAGGTGGAAAGAAAATCACTTTCCAGTTTTGCGCAGAACAGATTGGCATACTGTGCCCATAGCAGTCCCGATTGTCTGGAGATATGTGTCATTTCCAAATATGAAGTAGTTATGGGTTAGAATAAATTTGATGCATTTAGTCACGGTCTCTGTGAGTGGATTCTGCTATCCCAGAAAGTATCTGCAGGCTGAAATCCCATCTTTGTGGGGGATGTTTGTGTAAAGTGATTCAGTAAAGGAGCAGTGGTCATAATGAACACCACAGACTACCTGCGGGAAGCGCACAGTCAACTCTCTGATGCTAAGTATTACACCAAACTGCAGGAGGATCCATCAAAAATATACATGAGAGAACTCAACAGGATCATTAAAACACTCTCGAACCACACAAGAGAACAAATTCTGGACCTGATATCAGCCAACCCAAAACCTGCAACATTCTACATGCTCCCTAAAATTCACAAAGAGGGTAACCGTGGGCGCCCTATTATCTCTGGATCTGGCACACTGACTGAGAACATTTCTGGCTGGGTGAAGAACACACCCAGCTATAGCCAGGATACCACCGATCTGCTAAACAAACTTAATGCCATTGGCCCCCTCCCAGCAACCATGGATGTAGAATCGGTTTTCATATACTGCATATACAAATATACTGCAAAACTGAAGTACATATACAGCTACAGATAGCAATATGAATACTAAGCATTTATATGCTTCCCCAGAGCCACAGCGAAAATATTCCTATCTGTTATAAAACCACAGCCCTCATTTGATCCCTGGCTTTCTTTTCTACTTATAACCTTATGTCCAAAGCATTTTTTAAATTCCCTTACTGCATTAGCCTCTACCACGTCTGTAGTGAGTGTATTCCATGAATCCACAACCCTTTCTGTAAAGAAGAACTTTCTCATATTTCCCCTTAGCCTGCCACGCTCCAGCTTCAGAGCATGGCCTCTTGGTCTACAGTAGCTCTTCTCTTCCTCTGATATATATACTTCCCTCATGTACTTTGTTGAAACACTTAATGTCTTTGAATGTTTCTATCATATTCCCCCTCACCCTCTTCTCCTCTAAACTGTGCATACTGAAGTCCTTTAATCTTTCCTGAAAAGTTTTGATGTAGATCATGCAACATTTTCGTAGCCCTTCTGATTTATTTATACCTTTCTGGAGATGTGGTCTCCAGAACTAAACACAGTACTCGAGGTGAGGCCTCAGCAATGATCTACAGTATAAAGTAGCATCACTATATCGCTCTTTCTGCTGCTAACACCTCTCTCAATACAACCTACCATCCTGCTGGCTCTCGCTATTGCTTAGTTACATTGCGCAACTACTTTTAAGTCTTCTGACATAATGACTCCCAGCTCTCTTTCCTTCCGTTCCCAAGGCTAGGTCCCTGGTGCCTGCTGCAGCGCACACTATGGCGTGCGCTTCAGGGACCAGAACTGCCCCTCAATGAGGCCGGGCCCACAACCTGCCTTTGCCGCAGCGTTGCGCGAGCAGATTTGTTTGAAGACAGGAAAACTGTGTTCAGGACTTGCAACGGAACACTTGCTATGCCCCCAGCTGTTCAGCCAATGAGGGCAAATCTGCTGGGTGACGTCAGGGCCGCTACCCCCGCCACGCCCCCTGTCTTTCCCCCTGCAGCTCACAGCAGACTGGGGATCACAGCTGCACGCGCCACAGCCTGGCAGGTGCACATGCAGCGCCGACACCAGGCCTCAGCCTTAGTAGTTGACATTATAGTGCCATTAATCCTGTATAAATCCTTCTATACTGTCATGCTTAGTATTACCTATACTAATTTTGCTATGTAGTCATGTTCTACATTGATGGAAAGGTCTTCACAGGTACATTCGAGGAACAATTGTTGCGTTTTTAAATTGCCTAGATGTGTATCACGAAATTTTGGGGAAACCACATTTTTTTCCCCCGTCTATCATGTTCTCTCTCACCTACAACATTTTTGCTGCTTGATCATGGTATACATTGAAGAAAACTTCTGAGAAAGTAATTTCCAGGAAAAATGTCATATGTTTGTCTTTCTGAAATTTGGATCACCAAAATGTGTGAAACCCCGTTTTTTGATCACTACCTCTTTGCCAAACGATTATGTCATACATCAATGGAAACTATTCACCGGATCAGTCCCGCAAAATTGCCAACACTTTACATTTCCAAAATTTGAACCCTGACATTTTGGAATAAATATATTATTTTCTTTCTGTCCGTTAGGCTGTCTACAACCTACACCTTTTTGCTATCATGTCTTGTTATACATTCATAAAAAACTGGTTGAGAATCATTTCCAGGAACATTCTCTGATGTTTGGATTTCCAAAACGTGGTCCCCATAATCTTGGGCAAACCATTTTTACAGGACAGCCTCTTTGCTACTTGGTCATATCATACATCAATGGAAAGCTCTTCCCAAATACCTTCCAGAAAAATTGTCAGATTTTCCCATGTCCAAAATGTGGATCGTGAAATATCAGAAGAATCAAAACCTTTTTGCTAGTCGGTCATTCCATAAATTGATGGCAAGCTCTTTAAAAGTACATTCTAGAAAAGTTGGAAGACTTTTGAATTCCCACAAATTGGCATTTTCTCAATCATGAAAAAATGTAATGATAATCTGTCCTCCTCTCTTATGAAATAGGGGGGAAAGGATCAGTATCGGCATGTCAGACTCCTGTCCTCTACACTTCACAGCTTTATCCACTGCCGGCTATAAATCACAGCAAAGCTTTCAATTTGAAGCAGGTAAATTCATCTCTATTACATTCTACATACTACAGGGCCTTCGTCTGAAATTCATGTCACTCGACTTATTTGTATTACTTCTCATGCATGTATGTACACTGTAGGCAGTGTACGTTTTATATAACCCTACAATGTGTGCACAGCAGCACGCAGGTTTACTACAAAATGTCTCCATTATTTGTACAACTTTGGAATCGCTGCTGCATTATTTCTCTTCTTCAGCCATAATTCCTAGAAAGAGCATTATAAATTGCTCAGTACTAATCGTCACTGTGCTTTTCAGACACATATTTACACACATTTTGAATTACACTACAAACAATAAATACTAGAGGCCGCTTTATAGCAAAAGCTAAGGGAAGTAACAGAAAAAAGGATGGATGAGAGACATTGTGGCACAGAAAGATAAAGTCTGTTCAATAGAGACTTAAAAAATATTTGTGCTCAGAAGAGAAAGAAACAGAGCTGCTGGTAGAAAAAAAAATGAAATATACATTGGTTGCAAAGAATGATGAAAAGTTGCATTGTTAATTTCTAATGGGCTTAAAAAGTAGCTTAGTTAAATGATAGAACACAGTCATTGAAGAAGGTGATCTGGTTCAAATGTCACAGTGTTATTTCTTCTTGTGATATTGGGCAACTCCCTTTATCTCCCCATGTCCCAGGCACCAGATATTACATTCAAGGCTATTGTGCCTGTATAGTTATATGTACAGCTGTGCACACATTATCTATAATATACAGTCAAATTAATTACAGATTAAAAACAAAGGAACTTGTGTGCACAACTTTCCAGCAGACATGTGGAGGAGTGTTTCTTGCCATTCAGGATATTTATCTACTGTAGGTGTTAGCAAGAAGTCATCTTGTCCCTGGTTTCCGAGTCTCAGTAAAGAACCTTTTTGAATTATGCTACGTCTTGTGACCATTTTAATTATGGAAAAAAGGAGAGTGGGAGAAGAAACAACACTTTTTTTTTTATCTTTTGCAACTGAATATACCATATGCCAATACCACGGATCCTAAGGATAAAATAAGGAAAGATGTAACTGATCCAGAAATCAAAGGAGCATTACCAAGGGCTGGAGAAAGCACAATGGGTGCATCCTTTATCCCAGAAAGAGGGGAAACCAGCCCTTACATGCCTGTGAAATCACAGACAGAGAAGGTGGCTGGTCGGTAAAATCTTGCACGCGTGGTTTTGCAGCGGGGAGACCTTTTAGTCTAATAACATGCAATGCTGTGCTATCTCATCTCATAATCATTTGTTTTTTCAGAGCATTAAATGTTACCTGGTACAACATGACAGGCTCTACTTCATATCCCAGCATCTCTGCAAACTCTTTAACGATCACAGTTTTGCCACATCCCTGAAAAAAAGGGAAAAATGGGATTTTTAGAAAACTTTTCATTCTGGTTCAAGAAAATGCACGGTTCATACAAACAAGAAAATGGAGGGGGAAAAACGGAGCACTGCTGAATACAAAAGCTGGAAATCTATCCAAAAAGTAAAAATTATTTATTTAACACATCAGGTAAGATAATGATGGAGACAAATCTCTATCGTGTTTCGCGCTTTGTCAAAGAGAACCTTACTAAACTGCTTTAGTTAAGCCAGTGGTGGAAGCAAAAGCTAGGTCCAGTTAGTAGATGCAGTTAGAGAAAGCACGCTGTATCATCTGCTGATGTATATGTAGTCAAAGGACCCCTCATCAGTCAAAACACTTGAGTAATCTTATCATTGCTCGTGTCAAGACACATTCACAAGAGTGTGATAGCCATGTTTGCATTCAAGTGAATGCCAGTAAAAATCTATCTTGCTTTCATAAATCTCCGCTGTAAGTGTTTAACCAATACAAGTGCAGTCATACTGTAGATGCAGAATGTGGTAACCACTGTACAATACAGTGAAAACTGGCAAACGTAGAATCATCCATTTTTAGGCAATTTTTTTAAAAAAGTATTTTATATACTAAAAGAACCACTCTGAATATTACAATACCCATTTCCACAGCATGCACTATACATATTGCTTTTCTTACGTTCTCATCTCTAACGGAGTAAGAAATACTGCTGCGATTTCAAGTCTGCAACAATTGTTACATAATTGAATGATAGTCTTCAAGACTATGCTATTTTCTTGTGGATACTTTTTAGAAGCTCAGACATTTTTCTTTAACACGGATAATGTCCCAAAATGTAAAACTACTGAAGGATTTGCAGCCACTACTCTTCACTGTAAGTGAAGTAGTGTCATTAAAGCAGCAAAGATGTGTGGCAGAGGCAAAGGAGCAGTTGGATACAGTTCAAAGACCGCAAAAAAACTGCTTCCAATTACAACAGGCACATTTGATGAAAACATATAGTATACAAAAAATATTCAGCAACAGAGAGTCAAGCAGGGTATTTGTTACACTCCATGTGTAGCTGTGCACATTACACAACTACAATTGCCCACAACCTCTGATCCTTCAGATCCCTGCTATGCATTTTGTCTGCCAATCTCCATGCTCTCTCTTCCCCATTGCGATAACATAGAAGAGAACTTCTTGGAAACAGGGAGGTGGGTGATAGTCTTACATGATAGGTAAACAAAGCTCGTAAATATTACAACTAACTGTAGTACAAGTGAACTGCAAAACAATGGACACACAAACAGTAAAAACAAGAGTGGGCTTACTTTTCCTCCAATTAGACACATATCTTTAACCATATGTGACTGCATCATCTCCGCAAGGAGCAGCTCATGGCTCTTGGTTTTTATGAACGGTGGTGAACCTGAATGTAAATTCAAAGGCCTGGTTCCTGCTTGGACCTGTGGAGAAATGACATCTAATCGTACAGTACATAACATTTTGTGCAAAATGTTATTGTATCAAAAGCAACTAAATGTGAAAGCTACGGTATGACACATTTACACTGTGAATAGACTTCATAAAGTCACCGCTTGAGCTTTCTGGTTCCCAAAACATCACCAAATGGATGACTGTACTGACCATGTACTGGTCTTCTTGTTACTCCCATAACCGATGTGGGGCATCAGGATCTGTCCTTTGAACCGCCTAGTATAAATGTTAGGAACAAGGAATCCCTGTTCATTAAGAGGATGCAATCTAAGTAAGCATAAAGAGAGAGTGTGAATGGCTCAAAGTCACAAAGAGTAGTGTCATTTGAAATGGGATCTCACTTCAAATTTTGTGTGTTACAGATAGGCTTATTAAATTAGACAACATCTAAATCCTACAATGGACCATTTCTTTCTTCAATACATCAATGTCAAAAAAATAAACAAATGTTCACTCTATAAGATTTTTTTAAAATACGGTCACCTCTATAAAAGATTCTTTGTCGCCAACTTGTATAGTCACTGCAGCTAGCACATTGTTGGTGTTGGCCTTATGTGCTGCTCCCACTTTTTGAATTCTCAGAGGGACAGAGGATCTTCCTGAGCTGGTGAGCTCAAATCTCTGTAATGGGTTCAGATACATTCATCACCAAATGTGGAAAAGAAATATATGGTCATCTGCATTTATAGACTTTATTATGCTAACCAAGTATGCTATTTTTAAAAATACAATAACAATAAAGGGGCTATAATAATACAACAATACAAATGGGTCAAGTGCATCAACAAAACGTAACATTGAGAGAAAGAGTTCCTGCCCTAAAGAGCTTGCAATCCAGTTGACATGTAGAGAGACGAACCGGGGAACAACATCTGCTGGTATTAATCAAACGCAGGTATTTTAGGGCTCTTCATTGCAGCATCACAAAGAGCAGAAGCTAGGCTAAATGTAAGATCTGAAGAATGTTACATTCTGTATTACAGAGATTAAACCCCAAAACAATATAATCAATCCAGAACCATCTGGGAATGCCCCTTCAATGATGATTGTGTTCCACTCCTCTCAGAGGGCAATAAGTGCCTGGTAAGTGTTTTCATATTACAGTACTTAGCTAACATTTATTACATAACTATTTGTCTAGATTTACATTTTATTTCACCACTTCGGTGATGCTGTGGCCCACAATGCCCATCTTTGTCCAAATGACTAATGAAGAAAAGAAATATCCCGAGAAGTTATAACTTTTTCAACACAGTAATTTGACAGACCTTGTGAGACTAACATGATAGTTTACGGACATCATGCTGACGCAGTCCATGTGCCACTTCAATGATAAGGCAACACTATGCCATTGTGATGAGGCTGAAGGTTTTCATGCAAAATAAAATACTGTTACTTTTTGTTTTTAAGTTATGTTTTCTGGAACATACTGTAGTACATGGTACTCTAATCTGTCAGTCATGATTGATCATTTGACTTTTAAAGTACATGAATATGTGTCTCGCAGGTACCCCAAGCCTGTTTAGCATCAAAAACACCCGACCCTAGATGTATGGGCTGCAGATATTCCGACAATGGTCATGCAAATCAGCACATTGTGGCTGTCAGTTTCTATTCTGGCTGGTGATTCCAAAAGCCTATCCCTGTGTGGCTGGAATCAAGCAGGAAGGCTTCCAGATAGCAAAGGCATCTCTGATTCTTAGGGGCTTTGTAAATATTTGGATCCGCACCTAATATCAGTGACCAAGTTGTACAGGGATACAATCACTGTTATGGGTAATGAAGAAGACTGAAGTGTCTCAGAAGTTGCAGGGATAGCAAATTGATAGGAAGCTAAAAGCCACACACCAAAATGTTTGTTTGCATGTTCTATTCCTGAGTCAGAATATCTGCAGATTCTATGTGAAGTGTCAGAGACTGAATAAAGGCTAGCGAACACCTATATGAGACATATGGATCAGTGAGTGTCAGAACGCTTATGTTTTTTCTTTTATGTACCTTGTTTATTACTTTAAATCATAAAAAAAAATGTATAGATCAATTGCTATGGTCCCACTGGGAAAGAGAGTGCTGTTCTTAACAAAAACAAGCACATTAACCAATACTGTGCCAGAGGGTCTACCTGCCACCTCTGTGGCCACGAACCCTCTGGCACTGCGGATCGCGTGACTGGTCTTCAGAGAGATCATGTGATTCCTTCCAGTTCAAAAGACGAAACCCAAAAGTGAAGATTCTGCCCCTTCAGGGTAGTTCACAATCAACGCTCCAGTCATGGACAGCGCTGGGAAAAAAAAACGGCCATGCCAAGAACCTCTGGGGTGACATTTTTTATGACGTACACTGTACGTCATTTGGGCATTGAAGGGGTTAAGGATTATTTAAGTTGCTGTAACAGATTCTCTTCCATTTGTGTCAATGTATTATGTTTAATGCAGTTTCAAATCTAGCCCAAAAGGCAAATACCAGGAAATATTAAATATCCAGAACTAATAAGTGAGGAAAGATTACTGCAGAGATCTCTATTATACAATGATGAAGCATGACTCATACCACAGGACTGAAAACCTTTCCAATGGGAGGCATCATTAACAAACCTCATACACAGTATTATATTCCTCTTAAATTCAATTTCCTTCCTACAGTATAACACAAAAACTGGAGGAATACACAAAGTACAGATATAATCTATATATGTGCTAAATATGTCAACAGAAATGTGGCACTGCACATTTTAAATGCATGCTTGTTTTGGCTTCCTATTATTTAAATCATGCAAATATATGTGTTAAAGGTTTTTCTGCGTGACGAGCCCAAGGATTAAGAGAACGCAAAAGAATGCCTGCAGTATTGCTCTGTCCTATACCAGCACAGGCTACGTGTCATGTTGAATACTAGGATCATCAGTCTGGCAAAAGCCTTGCAAAAGGACGTAGAAGAAGTGGAGTTATCATGGGAATAGTTGTTTTAGTTATTTTTTATTGAACATGCGCCACATCTTTGAAAAGGAATAATGTCAATAGAGCAAAATGAAGTCCGCTATGGGAAAACTGCTTTATATGAGTTTACTTTAAATAATCCATAGATATGAAATAATCAAATGAATGTGACACTTAACATTTCAGTGTTTTCCTGATATTACGTTTTCACTTTATAAAAGTATTGACTTTGAGGCAGTAATTCCCCTATATTTTATTTTTACCTATATTTGATGCAAACAGCGCTACTACGAACTGGGAACTCCCAAGTAACTTCACTTTTGAAACTCAACAGTATGGCTGCCTGGGTCAATAGAGAATTATTTTGCAGCTTTCTGGCCATCTTGTTTTTTTTGGGGTGGGGGGTGGTGGTATTACTGGCAAAAAAAATAAATAAGTTATACTGATTTGAGACCAGGAAAAGGGGAGTGGGGGGAGCCAGGAGCTTGAGGGAAGGTGGTTCAGAATAAATACGTGTAAATAATGAGCAGCACAGATTCTTGCCTTACTATGAGTTTATGGCTGAAATCATCCACTACCCGTTTGATACCCAGTGTAGGGATGTCCTGGTTTGCTTGTCTACCTTCACTGCAGGGTGCCTCTTGAGGGAGTGTTCGGATGTTCGGCGGCGGCCTGGCAGCACAGGGCGCCGCCATGTTGTTGCGCAATAGTAGGTGCGACGGTCAGAGCGGACAGAGTTCGCGCATGCGCAGTGCAAAGCGCGCGAACGGCTGGCCAATCACAGAGAGGCTTTGCAGTAAACTGCAACCCCCAGGAGCCTCAGCGAAGTCACCTGATGCCAGGGAGCGAATAGGACTGCAGGGATTGCTGACAGGCAGGAAAGGGAAGCATGGGGGGAGAGACCACGCTAGCCAGAGGGCACCGGAGGAGCAAGGGGAGAGGTTGTGTGTGTGTGTGCAGGGGGTCAGTGACCCACCTGCGTAGGCCAGATTCCCCCTCAGGCCCCAGTGTATTCCCTGAGTCACCATAAGCTTGTGTGCTCCAGGGACGCCCTATATAGGTAGCGACAACTAGTCACTTACTGCATAGACAGATAGGGACACAGTGTCGCAGAGCTGCGGTGGTGACAGTCGTTTGGGCCTAAGCTGCTGGACATCATCCACTCGTGGGAGACTGCTCTAGATCGGCGGATCCTTTTCGAAGTTTTTTGCCGGTCACCGCAGTGACTGGAAGGTATTTTATAAGTGCACCAACACCGGTACCAACAGGCGCTGATCCCGCCTTGGGGGAGGACTCTTTGGGGACACTGGGTTGAGTGACCAGAGAACTGCGCATATATATATATATATATATATATATATATATATATATATATATATATATATATACAGTGTTCGACAAACCTATACATTTGCTCGCCCCGGGCGAGTGGATTTAACCCCCGGGCGAGTAAATATTGGCCCAAGCAGCACACGTTTGGTACTAGGTGGCGAGTAGATTTTTTTGTGTGGCGAGTCAACCACTGTATATATATATATATATATATATATATATATATATATATATATATATATATATATACAGTGGTTGACAAATCACCAAAAAATCTACTCGCCACACAAAAAAATCTACTCGCCACCTAGTACCAAACGTGTGCTGCTTGGGCCAATATTTACTCGCCCGGGGGTTAAATCCACTCGCCCGGGGCGAGCAAATGTATAGGTTTGTCGAACACTGTATATATATATATATATATATATATATATATATATATATATATATATATATATATATATATATATATATATATATACATATACACACACATAATAGTGGACACGGTGTGGGGTGCACGCGGTGACGGGAAGTGACATTTCTCTATAGGAGAGTGGCCGAGCCGCTTGTAGACGTAATTGCATGTCAGTCAGTTCAATGCTATATCATATGTGTGTTATTACTTATGGTTATAAGATAAGGTTCTACTTATGCGTATCAGTAAACGGTTACCAAACTGAAGTGTGTTACTACTGTTCTTGCCTAGGGGAATCTCACTCATTTTGGATCCTGGGTAAGTGGAGGCGCTGCCAAAAGTATTATTATTATTATTGCCCCAGGCTCCCAGTTAGCGGAGGCCCAGATCTTGCTGAGCCAGGTGTGTACAGTACCAGTAGTCACTCTAGAGCAGCAGGAAAGAGGGCAACACCAGTAAAAGACATGGTTAGAATAAAACCCCTGTAATTAGAGACCCATACTGTACGTATATTCCTTATTTGGGAATTCAGCTCTAATAGAAATAGTGTTTTCCATTAGACCGCATGCAACAGCCTAACCCAATTACATACTCCCTGCAAAACCAATACTTACTTTTAGTGCATCCTCCACTGCAGTTCTGCCTTCTTTCCCCAGTAAAATATTGTAAGGATAGAGTCTTTGTATGATGCTTTGAGAGGACATCATAGGAAAAACATCCTAATGAAACAATTTTTGGAAAAGTCAGCTGCAAATTATAACATATAAACTATATATACATAAACAATAGAATACAGTCAAATTGGTTAAAACTGTTGCTCCCTCCAATAATAATAATAATAATTCTATTGGTCAACTTCACCTCAAAAAGTATATATGCTTGTCACAATATAATGGTGGGTTACAGATAATACACCGTACTTAAAGCAGCAGTCCAAGCTGCCATTTTATTTATTTCCCTTTAATATGTGCATTAATACAATCCACACAATGATAAGTAATTAGGTAAGTTGCCGGTGGACCAGGCAGTCAGTAGATACAATTGGTGCACTGCTGGAGAAAGGGCACGGCTCAACAAGGGGTGTTCCAGAGCAGGTTTCAGAAGTGGAAGGGGATGCGACTATGTAAATAGTTGCTATAGAAACAAAAAATGCTTGTTATACTATAATACATTAAAAATTTAATTCAGAGTTTTTAGTATTGTCCCATAGTACAGAACGGAGTATATTAAATAAAAACATGTAGGATATTGATTAAAAGGTTTGCAAAGCACTCGTGCAAAGAACTGCAAGTCTGAATTTGATCTAATTTGGCCCTGATCCTCAAAGTCCAACCATTACTTGTATAGCATATACAGATTAGCCATAATGATTTGATAAGGTTAAGAAATCTGTTACAGTAAAATACTCGCAAAAGTATTTTTAGACATACTCCAATGAAAAGTGTTAGTGAAATGTATAATGTTAACACACAGTATATAATAAACAAAATATCTATCCAAGCCTTACAGCTGCAGACAGCAGCATGAAACGTGTCATAGGCAGAGTCATTGAGTACATTTTAGTGCCCGGGAATTGAGGGGGTAGAATATGATGTGGATTACACCACATTCCTGTAATCTACTAATAATCCTATTACATAATATAGTTGCCGAAACCCGTCTAACATAAGGAATGTTTAGAGTTTATAGAACTTTGCACCTGGATAGTTAAATATATGATTTATTGCACACACCAGTTAAATAAAGATTTATATATTAGTTTTGCTTTCTTCTGATGTCATTAAGTATTGGTATTGTCACTAATTATAGTGCAGAGCAATCAGATCTTTGCCAAGCTTAGCGATATGGATTGTACAGGCAGGGAGCGAGCAGGGACAACTGTCCCCGGCCCAGTGGCTGTGGGCAGCCCCGCCAGCGGTTGGGCTCAACATCTGTGTCCGGCTGACGGACCCCAACTCTCCCCTCCTTCAGCAGGCCTCTCCTGCTGCTGAGGGGGGGAGAGTTGGGGGGCGGGGTGGCCACCGTCAACTGATGGCCAACCCAGAGGAGAAAAAAAAATTCCCTTACTTGGCGGTGTGCTGCGGCGCTGGCAGTGTCCCCCGACATCCTGATGCAACTCCCTCTCCAACTGCTACGTGGCGGCACGTTGCCACGGCAATGCCGTGTAGCATCATGATGTCACGTAGCGCCCCATTGCGGCGTCATATGACGCAGCACAGCCATGTTCAGTGCTGTTGGAGGGGGAATTGCAGAAGAATACCGGAGAATGCTGGAGACGCGCCCGCCGCAGCAACGCCGCCACCCGGAGATTGACGGGCTAAACCCGTAGCCCAAATGAAAGTACCTGAAACCTGGAGTCTCCCGGTCAAACCCAGAGAGGTGGGAACCCTGGTGGGGGGGGGGGGGGGGGGGAGGGAAGAGAAAGAGGTGGGTGGGGGTGAGAAAGAGGTGGGTGGGGGTGAGAAAGAGAAAGAGGTGGGTGGGGGGAGAGAGAAAGAGGTGGGTGGGGGGAGAGAGAAAGAGGTGGGTGGGGGGGAGGAGAAAGAGGTGGGGGGAAGGAAAAAGAGGTGGGGGGAAGGAAAAAGAGGTGGGGGGAAGGAAAAAGAGGTGGGAGGGAGGTGGTAGGGGGGAGAAAGAGGTGGTAGGAGGGGAGAAAGTGGTGGTAGGGGGGGAGAAAGAGGTGCAGGGGGGAGAAAGAGGTGATGGGCGGAGTAAGAGGTGGTGGGGGGAGAAAGAGGTGGGGGGAGAAAGAGGTGGGGGAAGAAAGAGGTGGGGGAAGAAAGAGGTGGGAGAAAGAGTTGGGGGGCAAGAGGGGGGGAGAAAGAGGTGGGGGGAAAAGGGGGAGAAAGAGGTAGGGGAAGAGGTGGGGGCAAGAGGGGGGAGAAAGAGGTGGGGGGAAGAGGGGGGAGAAAGAGGGGGACACAAAGGTCGGGAGAAGAGAGGGAGACAGAGGTGGGGGCAAAAGGGGGTGGTGGGAGAGGGAGAGTGGTGGGGGCAGGAGAGGGAGAGTAGTGGGGGCGGGAGAGGGAGAGAGGTGGAGAGGGAGAGAGGTAGGGGCGGCAAAGGTAGAGAGGTGGGGGCAGCAGAGGGAGGATCTTGCAAGGCTGCTGAAACTGGGGGGAGGGCAGTGGAAACTCTAGTCCTGGACCCTGGGAAAGTGGTCTGCGGCCCTGTGTATAGATGTAGCTAGACTTAACTTCCCAGGAGTCACCGCAAAGAAATCTATGTGCCGTGGCGTAGCAGCGTTATTGACCAACTTTCTTGGCCGACCAGGGAAGGTGAGCTGCAGTAAACTGCAGTTATGAAGACAATGTCAGGCTGCACCTGCAAAATGGATCTCCAAATATTGTCAGAGTGAGTGACATCACATTTCTTATAAACGGTCATTTGTCTTCTAGAAAACTTGCAATACAGTGCACTCTTATTTCATGGGACATCTTTCATTCTTGTGTAAACGACAGTGGCTAAACAATGAAAGGCCACTTGGCACTGCGTAATATAGGCAAACATCCCGGGTGGACTATTCTTCAAAGGATTAAGACCCAGCTCGTCTCATTGTGTGATTAATGGCACAACAATGACTTTTAATTGTGCACCCTTGACAAACATGGTGATATTATAAAAGGTCCATGTCAACCAGAAATAACTCCACATTTGTAGCAACCGTAATATAACCATGTGGTGGTATTATAGATTTGAATTAGTCAAACAAAATTGTACTCACAAATATACATTACCATATGTCTGGACATTGGTCGCTCCCCATTTCATTTCAACAAATCTGGGAGAATCCCTTATAAACAGTACTTAACAATACTAACATTTTATATTTTGGATACTTGTGAGAGTTCACAAAACAGATCAGGAGGTGATGAACAATCCCCCAAATTGCTAACCCTTATTATCTATGGGGTTACCGTCAGAATTTAAAATCGTATAATATCAAAATATAGTACTTAATGCATATAATCAAAATAAAAACATTAACAAGAAAAGAGACCGAAAGAGATAGAAAGTAGAAAGGAAGGCAGATCAAAAGAAACCTATATCTACAACACACATACAAGCAACTATAAACGCAAACACACACATATTTTCAGAGAGTCAGCAACACAAACACATGGGAATTATTGCTACTTAGGGGTAAATGTATATAAATGTAAATAAGGGAGAAAATAACCACATAACAAATTAATGAGTGTCCAGATGCAGTGCATGTGAAGTTAAAGCTAGAAAACAAACAGTTGTGTAGTGAATGTCGATTCAAAGATTTTTTTTTAAATAACTTGCTGCTAAATCACTAAATCAACCATAAAACATCTCAACTTTTCTACCAGATACAATAATAATGTATGTAACGTGCATAATAATATCACATAAACACCATATAAAGCTGATGCTATATCTGCATTAACACTAAGGGCTGTAATATACAGCATGCGGCCGTGCGTTCCTATGCGAACGCGCGTGCCGCATGCTTTTCCTGTATATAGTGCCGGGAGCTGCAGGTAATGTATATGTGTGTATGAATGTGTGAGTATATATGTGTGTATGTATGTGTGAGTATATGTGTGTGAGTATATGTGTGTGCATGGGTTGTGTGAGTGAAAGTAAGTCCTAGATAAGATTTTTTAAAGAAAAAAAACTTTGATAAATTTTTTTTTTTACTTCTGCAATTATTTACACACGCACCCGCACCCGCACCGTGCCTAAGAAAGGTACAGGGTTTGGTTTCCCCAAACAAGTTTTTAGATGACACAGATGGGAATTTATACTGTACAAGTATATTTTTGATATTTCACCATAGAAATCATTTATGGTCATGCCCTTTATGGTCTATATGGACAGCTGTTTCATTCTGTTTATTTTGTATGAATATGACTCTGTATGCAAATACTCATCCACAATCGCCAGGAAAACTACAACATTTACCAAAATTCCAATGGCTGCTGGCAAGTTGTCTGCTGGGAAATCCGGAAGACCCAGAGTAGAAGATTCTAGTGAACAGAGAGTAGTAGCAAAGGATAAGAGCTGAGAAATCCTGAAACAAAGGGAGAGAAAATAACAATACATATGACCAAGTTAAATCATACAGTACCTGCGGTAAATGATAATTATCCTATGTCACACAAAGATTGGTTAGAAAATTATTTTGTCTCTGGTATTCTAAAAAACAAATTCCAATGCAGAACTATATGAAATAGATATTGTCATTGCACATTATTTTGATTATGGATCTGGATATTTACTATCTGTTGTGTGTAAAAATATAGAACAAAACTATTTAACCCACATATTAAGGATTATATATAGTACGATCACACCATTACCACATAACTACAATTTATTTTTCTATCTAACAGTTTTTATTTTTGCACGTTTTGGTGAAGGAAGACTGACAAAACACAGTATTTTGAGTACATTTTAATTTATGACTATCAAAGGAAAACTATTATTTATAAGGTTAAAAATGTGGGCCCGTCTCCAATATAGTCAAATTGGGTAATGCAAAGTTAACAATGCATCAAACTCTTTCAACTGTGTTACTATACCTCGCAATTTATTGACTAGAGACCTTATAGAGTATTCTGTAAGCTATAAGCTTGTATTTCAATGTGTGGGTGTTTTGCACCACCAAAAGTGGAAGGCTACCATTGCTGTGTTTTGCAAGTACACAGAGAGATCAGCATTACCTTTCTGCAGGAACATTTGATCCCACTGAATACAGTATCTGCAGCTGATCCTGTTTGGATATAAAACATTACGATGACTAACCATTTCAGTACATCTGTTTCATTTCTTCAGCATTTGAGCAAACAGCTTCGAGCTATTGGGGGGTATCCTTCCTTCAATCCTTATCAAGCATAGTAATTAACTAGCTAGAAGCACTGAATAGTCGTTAAAGGTCATGGTCTTGCATCCATGAAGTAAGGTGTCATATTTCATACAGAAAATGAAACAAAAGCCTTTCCCCTTCAAATATACCCGATGCTCAACATATCTCACCTTGAAAGGAAGGTAGTAAATATCCCTGGCTTGAAATCTGGAGCGAAGTGGTGGATCTAGTGGATTACCAGAATATTTGGGTACTGGCAGCCCCAGAGCAATTACGCGGAAATCTTCACTGACACGCACAATCTTCCATGCATCCAGCTCATTCCTACTATGCTCCTAGTAAGACAAACAGAAATAAACACATAGAACGCAACTCAAAGCACCTACAGTAGCACTTACACAAAGAGCACATTTACTGTAAGGTTATAAACGAGACCAAACGCAAGGAAAGATACAATGCAGGATGGGGCGGTACTGTAGCTACTAAATGCCGGACAGGTTGTGGTTCATTAATTAAATGCCTGGATAAACAGGTGAAATAAAGTTGTTATTATTATTATAAGATACATTTGACTAAACTGTATTTCACATCCAAACAAACACAGTTATTAGCCCATTCATTGCAAATAAACTTGATAGGTTACTATTGAACTTCTGCAGTGCATAGAACTCCCCTTTTAATTTCTCAGCAGTGAAGTCTAGACATATTTCCTCATTCTCCCCATACCGGGAACTGTTAAAATCTCCTTCCCATTAATGGTAAATTCTCTTTGGAACATCAAGAAGCGTGCCGCACGTTTGTCACAATTCATTTATGAGATTTTATAGCAGAGAAAATTAATGCATTAATGCAAGCCTACTTTTTGCTAACACTTCTGTAATCTGTTACCATGGAGACTGCTCATGGCTAGCAGCGTAAGCCCTGAATACTGACAATTAATGTTTAAAGTCATTATTTTTTAATCTCCTGCAAATAGGCCTGAATTCCAGTGGTTTTTTTTGAAGTGGTCGAAATGTGCTTGCAAACATAGCAAGCGTGAGACCAGCTGGCAACCAAGAGGCTCTAACACATACTAAAAGTAAGACCGATTACCCAAACGTGTGACCCCCACGTAATGCAATACCCGCAGGAAAATATACCTCATATACTTGAACCACAATGTTCATAAGCAGCCTCAAATCACTGTTTCTAGTGTAGCCATGTCTGGCTTGGCTACTAATCTGCCCTCCCTGACACACAAGCCCTGGTAACAGTGCAGGTAGTGACAGGACCAATCCAGGGGTTTCCCCACCAGCAGCAGCTTCCTTGAGTGACAGGGGAGGAGGTGGGCTAAGGCCTGTGTTCTGCCCAATAAGAGGCTCAGACCTTGGACCTTCCTCCTCAATACTTAAGGGTCTGCAACACTACATTTAGTGAGTTGTCTCTCCCCTTGAGAGAGACTGGTATCACACAGAGGTGTACAGGGCTCTGGCATCAGCTGTCCCCTCCTCTTGGGGAGTGGGGGTGAATACCATACCTCTGGCTCTAATAGGGAGTCAGGGAAGAGCAAGGACCATCGTTGGTGCCCTAGTCCAGTGGTGTGAGTACAGGGACCACCCTGAGGCCGATTGAACTGTGAATGCAGATGCTGTTTGTATGTTGTATGTGCAGAGGAAGAATAAAGAGTGTTCCTGTTAAAATATACTCCTGCCTTGAGAGTGCAATCTATCCTGGGGAGTAGAGAGAGTTCTCCTGCAGGGATTGCCTTCACTTTCCTGGAGCCTGCAAGAGATGGAGGGAGAATGAACCAGCTAATACCCCAGAAGCCTGTCCTGATGTCCCCACTACCACCGGCGGACCCCTCAGTATCCTGTAAGCCAGCAGGTACCAGCACTGCACACCTGGTAGCAGGGAAAATTTCCCAGAGGGTGGGGGAAACACCACTACTCTAGCATTCACAAATGGGCTTATTTAAAGCGGCAATCTCACCTTTTTCTTTTGTAACTGACAGGATTTATAGATATAGCAGGGTCCCCCGCTTACCTCCGCTACAGCGGGGGAACGTGCAGAGTGTGCAGCAGATGCCGGAAGCATCAGAGCAGGGCGTCGCCATCTTGGGTTGCGTTGCACATGCGCGGCATCTCGCGCATGCGCAGTACAGGTGTGCGAGGCGAAATGGCTAGAGTAGGCTCCGTGGGGAACTACAAGCCCCATAATGCATAGGGGCGAGGAACACATGGCGCGAATCAGCCAATAGGGCTGCAGCTTCCCCTGCAAGGGGAAAATAAATACTTTTCGCGTAGTTGCTGCCACGCCAGTCTACGGAGGGAGCTGAAGCTGAGAGGTAAAGTCCAGGGAGCTGTGCTTCTTTGGACTAGGCCTAGCTTGACGTCTTAGTCCCCAGGTAGGCCCTGAGACCCACTAGATTGTGGTTGCTGCAGGGACAGGCCCTTAGATAGGGACACTGCCCCTGTAGGTTGTAGTGAGGGACACAGCAGGACACAATGGCATCCTGGCTCTTGTTGGTCTGGGACCAGGCCACCCCACGGAAGATACTATCCTTGAGGTGGAAATCCCACGCGGAGACCACCCCATGCGGAAGCACAGAAGTCGCGGATCATCGTTGGGTCCATGTACCCCATTACAGGACACAGCGCAACCGGCAGGTACCCCACGCGCAAATGCACCATCATACACTATAGTGGCAGCGCCGACCACATATAAGTGTGTGGTTATATCCTTGTGGACACTAGAGGTTGGGTGCCCGAGGGCCCCGTCAGGTACTGTGGGGACTGTGAACAAGTGTGTGGGACACTGGGTGGGTGGGTGGTTACGGCCGTGCGAGGCCTGGTGGGTAGGCTGTAACCAGTAGCCATAATATCGTTCTATAGTAAAGCTGTTATTTTATGTTTTACTCTGTGTTTGTGGTTATTGTATAGTATATGTATATAGATCCTGTAACGGGTAATTCCACACAGTAGAATCCGTTACAGGTGGAGGCGCTGAAGAACACCGTACCAGGTTACACCCCAGGCTCCCTGCAGCAGAGGCTCAGACCTCCTGTGAGCCACAGGTATTGCACCACACACACCGTAGCCACACATTCTCCAAGGGGGTGGGGGAAAGTGCGCTACATAGAGGAGAAGGGGCTAGTTTTAGCTCAAGCGTCACCCCGGTTCTCGAGATAATTACCAGTTTAGTTGTCTGTGTTCTCTTCCCCTTTAGAAAGATCAGAACGGACACGAAATTTTGAGTTCCCGTGGTGCAATAGAACCCATGCCACCATAGGGGAGGACAGGGGGACTTTGCGGCTTCATGTTGGACTACCGTTTAAATGTCCATGAAGTAACACCAGCCAATCAACCGGTAAGTATCTTGGGAACCACGGTGTCCCCAGAGCTAAAAAAATAAATAAATCGCGTAGTTCAGCTCTGGAGAGCCCACCCGTTCCTGTTCCAGAACAACATTAAAAAAGCAATATTGAAATTTGGGGGGATTGCTGCTGTAATACCGACACGGCAGAAACATAGCATGTCAGCTTTTACGCATTCCTCAAACCCAGTACTGTCAGGTACCACACCCAGTAGCTATGACTAGTTTAAATCTGAAAACAACTTTCAGATGATAACCAGTAACCTAACAAAAAGGACATATACATGCATAACGTGATCCAACATTTAACTGCATTTCTGCTGCTTTGTAGGATTAAGGATGTGATTAAATATGTATTTACTGTACAGTTTTCTCATTCTTATCGTGGCTGTTTTGGACAACTAATAAAAATGACTTCAAAGGATTTGTGAAAATAAATGTTACTATTCATTTGAAATGACCCCTTTCCTATATGTATCCTACATGTTGATGGACATCGGTTTGGGGGGGGGGGGTGCTCTCTTTCACTTGCAATGGGTCACTGTGCCTCGAATAACCTAACCACTTTGTTGCCAGAGGAGGCCCCAAGACACTGCTCAAAGGGTTAATTCATATACAGGGAAACATCATTTATATTCTTCTTCAGATTTAAAACCTAGTTATCCATTAAATCACCAATGTATGTTCAAATACAATTTTTTGAATACAATAATAAATACCTTTATCTCTGGTTTCCATATTAACGTGCTAAACTAGTTAGATATATACAGGTGGTAGTAGGTAAATGTATTGGGAGATGCATTACGAGGATAATGGGTACATACTTTCTAATTAGCGAGATGCAAGTGATGCTCTGCGTCATTTCAATGTGTTCAGGGCAACTCACTGAAAACTAATTTCTCTCTACGTCCTTTGATTGTAACAAAGTTAAAAGTCAAAGTCGTTTGTCCTTTCACATTAAGTTATAATTGCTTATTTATTTTTTTTAATTTTTTTTATTGAATCTGATGTTGCTGATATAAATGAATACGAATGTTCAGTAGCAAAGATGAGAATCTATTTTTAGTGTTGCTTGAAAGAGAAATTGAAGATATTTACTTATGTATTAGCAGCAGTAGTTTATCCGGTATTGCAGAATTATACTTATGCTCAAGATGGTTATATCAACTAAAACCTTTCCTATTTTTTCCCCAAAACTAGACGTCATTTGCAGTTTCAAACACTGTACAGGTGCAATCTGATTTAGAGGGAACTAATAACATTAATAGCTAAAGAGGTTAAAACAAAGATTTTAATCAAAGAAGTATAGTACTGTATAAATATGGTTTCATTATCTTTGGATGTCTGAAAAATGTTCTTGATTTCCATTTCCTGCAGGGCTCTGAATTGGGGAAGAGGTTGTTAAGCTTGTTTGGTCCAGCCTAATAATAAGAGTCATTTTCTCGATTACAATGATAAGGTAATTGGAATAAACTAGGACTAAGGAGTAGGAATAAAAATAGGTAAAAAGAAAAAATACCACTTGTGAGCACATTCACATATCTCTGACAGGACTGCAACCCTGATTTTCCCCATTATTTCTTAGCATACAATGGTTCCACTGCAGCTAAGGATTCTGGGAAATAACGTCACAGTATCACATTTTTGCTTCTTGTCCATTTTAACATGGATCCCTATAAGCTTATGCCTGCCGTAATGGGTAAAAAGGAAGGCCGATATAAAATCCGTCATAAACGTCAAGGAACAATATTTACAAGCATTGCCAGGATAAAGATTCACAAATACTTACAATGATCTTATTTTTTTTTTTTTTTTCAACTTATATTTTTATTTTGTTCAGTACATAATATACATACAGTGAAAAAGCTCTTGTCGTCGAACAGTATCAGCTTACTGCATGTGTCAATCAACCTTGTAATTGGGTGGACGGTTTTGGACATACGGGGTAGACAGACAGACAGACTGGGGGGGATCTCCGGCTAGGAGTCGGAGGGGGGGAGACAGACAAAGAGAAGGGAAGAAGAAAAGAGAAAAGGGGGGGGGGAGGGTGGGAGTTGGGGGGGTCTCCTTCCATGATTCCGCCTCTGCCTCCCTCATGCTGGTTCTCTGCGTCTGAGGACTTTGTGCGTACCCCGTAGGACCTCTAACTCTTAACTAGTTTGTCTCTCTCATTTTCTTATAGGTCCCTCCCGGGGCAAGCGGGGTTTTGAAGTGGGGAGGAGGGGGCGGGGGGACGGAGGGTGAGGGATGCGTATGTCTAAGTGTGATGTAGGCACTCCCTCATGGGAGAATGCATTTGCCCCTATTAAAGCCAAATTGAGGTCCTCTCCACTCCCTGGATTTCTTTCTGGGCTAACCATGGTGCCCAGACTTTTTCAAAATTTTCGCCAGTGTCATTGACCAAGCTTGTCAACATTTCCATCTGGCATACCGTCCAAATTCTATGTCTAATGTTTGGGATTGAGGGAATTATGTTTTGTTTCCAGCGTGCTGCGGTCTCCCCCCTCATCGCCATAGCAAAGTGAGCTATCAACTTATTTTCTCCTTTAGTAAACCCGGTTGCTGGCCTGTTCAGGAGGAACAGCCATGGGTCTAATGGGACGGGTTTACCTGTAATTATGTTCAACCAGTCTTTAATTGAGTCCCAGACTGGGACGATTTTGGGGCAGGACCACAGCATGTGTAACAGGTCTGCCTGCTGTCCACATTGTCTTGGACACAATGGGGAGTAACTGGGCAGGAATTTAGCTAATTTTGTGGGAGTATGGTACCAGCGCATCATTACCTTATATGCGTTCTCCCTTAAGGTTGTGCACATTGAGCTTTTGGAGGTCGCCGTCACTATCTTTGTCCAGTCCTCTACCTCCAACTCCTCTCCTAGGTCTGTTTCCCATTGAGTCATATATCTGGTTTTGCCCTTTACTGTCGTGCTAGAACCGGTCACTTCTTTATACATCTGCGATGTAAGTCTCACCGTGGATGTCCCTGATCGACAGAGCTTTTCGAAATTTGTCATAGGAGATTTTGGCTGAACTTTTTGATAGAACGCCCTGATCTGGAGGTAAATCTTATTTTTTTAACTGCATCAGTCACCTAGTTGTAAACCTAATAGATACCTCATTGTCATTGGTTCAAGTTGGTCCTATGCGGGCCTGTGCCTTGAGTTGCTCTATTCAGTCTTGCACCAAGGAGTCATACGTAGATACGTAACTTTGATCATCCTCTATCAAGGTGCTCTCCTCTATCATTAAGTTTGGAAACCAAGAGAAATAAATAGGCAGTACAGCTCAACCACACACCAAAATGGAGTAGGAAATAACAAGCTCAAATTTGTTATTGGAACACTAAAACTGCACCAGTTACTGTAACTTGGGTCAACATGTAAAATAATTATATCTATCAGAGCATCTTAGATAGCAGTAGTTCATCCATGTGAAATATTAAAACAGCGGTACAGCGGGTGGTGGCGGATTCAACTCAAATACATATTTTCAATTGACAAATAGTAAAGGCCAATAAACACCAAAGTGTCAGAAGACTGGGAGGCCCATCTATCTCCAGGTGATTCAGTATTATGGATCACAGGTATACAACGCAACACACAATAGTATACCACACACGGAAGGGTGGCACATTTGACCTCAGCTGTAGGCCTCGATATTAATCCTTTGCATGCTGGTTGCTCCAGTCCCTTTGGAGCTTCCCAATCACGTGACGGCTGTTTGGGAGCAATCATGTGATCCCGGCGTCACTGGAATGGAAGAGGGGTCCTTACTCTTCCATTCCACAGCCGGCCAGAGTGCACTCAGCACGCCACAGGAGCACAGAACTCAATCTCCCTAGAAAACAAGCAAATGGCGTATGATGTAGCTACTACATCATGGGGCCCTTGGAGTGACAGACCCCATGATGCAGTAGCTCTATCAAGGGGCACCTAGAGCATTAAGGTGCTTTGCAAATGGCTTTTGGGGGAAGCATCTGGGAACCCAATGAAGCTAAAACAGCAGCGTTGAAACTAACCTGGTTAAGTTGCTATAACTCCTTATCCCAATTTTAGACATCGTGTTAACAATCCTTTTAGTGCTTTCTAAAGTGATCCTTTGCATTATTCTTATTCATGGTAGTCAAGAGTCATTTACGGTATTCACACTATGCTGAAATGACTACGGCTGACATATATACGTACGTGTCGACCTGCCACAGCCTGTGTGATAAAGTATTTTAGGATGTAAAATGGAAATTGAAATCCTGGATATTTTTAAGTGTGATTTTCACTGTGTTCTTGTGTTTTTCACTGAAGCATTTCTTCTAGGTACAGTTGAGTGCAAAATTGCCAAGTATCTAAAATAGTAACACAGTTCTAAAATAAGATGTAGATAACAGTGTTAAACTTTGTTTATGGTTTTAGTGAGATATCCCCATCAATAGCAGCACTCACATGATCTAGATTAACTTGCCCAGGTGCGACTGCAAGTATAAATGTAGAAACAGTTTTAAAAAAGAGGCACTCACAGGAGCTTATAGAAAAATACCTTAACTCGGCTTAATGAGAAGGAGTGAGAGAGGGAGAGAGACATGCCTGTGCTGAAAAAGGAGCACAACTGAGGTACCCGGCTGGGAGATATGCTAATGGCTATGCAAAGTATATTTAAATGAGTCCCATCCCACACTTCCTGTAAGGATTTAGATACAAACGATATAGCGTTGATAAGCGTAAGGCTGACAGGATTAGAACCCACAAACACTGCTTTTCTAGGCCACAGCTCTAGCAATGTGAACTAAATCAGCTGATAGGTAGCATCACTGTGACATCAACCTTTAGAGATGCTCACTAATGTACCCAATCTAGCTATTAGTACATCTCACAGGTATCTCAGTTGTGCTTGACAAGGAACATTAAACTGGCAACCAGGAAGTAGAAGTAGTCTGCTTTTAAAGGAATCCAGGGATAGTGTAACACTCATTTTGGTGCTACATGATGGATATGCACAAAGGTGGCTACAGTATAACAGAACAGGGACAAAAATATTCTCTGTGCCATCTGCCAGAGTTGGGTCTTGAGCTTGCTAAGACTGTGTATGCCCATCTGTGTGAGATAAACCAGCCGATGGCTAGCACCACTGTCACAGTATATCTTGTTTTGAGCTCTACTTCTCATTGGGTGCGCATACCTGTACAAAGCCCTTTATCCTCCACTGGGATAGAGAAGCATATCTAATAAGCAGTTTTCTGCCATGAGGAAACTTCTGGCATGGGACACAACTTACAGTCTATTTATTTGAATAGTCTATAATGTATTCAGACACCGAAGGTACATTATGGCAGAAAACGTCTTAGTAAATATGGTCCAATGTCTTTATCCTTTATAATATTAGAAGTACTAACTCAAGACACCAGGTCATTTTGTTCTATTACTTGCTCTCTGCATCAGCTTTATTTGCTGTGCTTCACCTCGGTTTTATTTGTGCGTGTCAGAAAACCTGTGTTTCATTTAATCTCACGTGTCCTCAGTAACTCATATCCCTCAGTACATATTATTTCTTTGTGCTTGAAGTCCTTTCAAGGTTACAATCAACAAAATAGATATCCATTGGAGGTGTGCTAGTAGAAGACAGTGGTGCACTGCTAGCTATCAGCGGGTTTTGGTCACACTGCTAGAGATGTAGCCTAGAAAAGCAGTGGTTGTGGGTTCTAGTCCTGTTGGGTTGTACACCGTTCCAGTTATTAAATTGGAGGCTTAGGCTTATCAACTCTAAATAGTTGGTATGGAAATCTTTCTTCAAAAAAAAAAAATACAAAATGGCGGGTTGGACTTTTTGGGATTAATCTGCGGACCAAAGAACACAGCCGGTCCAAGGCGGATTCAAGTTTGCAAAGAAATTTCACCCTAGAAGACGCCTGACAGAACATTCAAGTCAATGGGCTGCAATGTCTAAGGCTGGAGCCATGGTACAGCAGACCGTGCGGACGCGTCCGCATGCTGAGCGAACAGACTGACTTAAGGCAGTGTTCGCGTCCATGTGGCGTGTGTGCGCACGGAAGCGGGAGGGGGCACGGGTTGCGCAAGAAATCAGTTCAAACTGATTTCATGGAGCGACAGGCCAGTCATGTGAGCAGTTCGCCTAATGATGGCGAACCAGCTCCGCGACGCCCCTCAGCACGCCACCAGGCACGCCCCATCGATCATGGCCAGGTAAGCGCCTGTCACTGACCACCCTCCGCACGGGCGAAGGCACCATGGCCCCAGCCTTACACTGGAGGAAGTTGTCTGATGGCAGACAATTGCTTAGTAAATATGTGTGTATATGTGAGCCATTGTATGAAAAACATTTACAGCACCTTGTTATATACATTACAGCATTATAAAACATGATTACGTATCTGTCCCAAAATCTGTTTTTCAAAATGCTTTTTTCCCCCTTTACAAAGTATTATATTTGTAACATACATGCTTCCAATGAATTGACAGCTGGTATTACCTGGAGCAGTTTATCATAGCGTTCTGCCGACATAAGGAATCGCCCATCCTCCAGCTGCATCTCTCTGTTCTCTAGCAAATTATTCAACACTGGCAAGACGTTCCTTTCTGCTTTCTCCAAACCTTCCAGAACCAAGATTCTTCCTTCTGTAGCTGCCCGAACCGCACACTTCATGAAAACACAAACATTAAACAAATGTTTAAACACAAGTAAACACACTCGGGCCACTATTCAACATATTGTGAAGTCATTTTTCCTTTCATGTGAATGGAGCCAAACCCTTCCCGAACAAAGGGAAGACAGCTTTGCGTCATGAAGAATCTTATAAGGGATCTTTTCTTTGCTAACCACAATGATGATAACATAACACTTTGGCAACCTGTAGAAATTATGTTTTTTGTTAGTTTTAATTTATTCTCTACTTTTTACTTAAACATTTAAACGAAGTAAATCATACAAAAAACAACAACGTGGATATTGTGTATACTGAAGACATATCAAAGGATGAAAAAACACATCAAGTTCAACCTATGCTACATTTAGACAACTGATACTTATTCTAGATTTGTACTTACAGTATTTTGATCCAGAGGAAGGCAAACAAAATACAGGCATACCCCGCATTAACGTACGCAATGGGACCGGAGCATGTATGTAAAACGAAAATGTACTTAAAGTGAAGCACTACCTTTTCCCACTTATCGATGCATGTACTGTACTGCAATCGTTATATACGTGCATAACTGATGTAAATAACGCATTTGTAACAGGCTCTATAGTCTCCCCGCTTGCGCACAGCTTTGGTACAGGTAGGGAGCCGGTATTGCTGTTCAGGACGTGATGACAGGCGCATGTGTGAGCTGCCGTTTGCCTATTGGGCGATATGTACTTACTCGCGAGTGCACTTAAAGTGAGTGTACTTAAAGCGGGGTATGCCTGTAACCCCAATGAAACATCATCTAATAATGTCTCCAAAGGGGAAAAATAAATTCCTTCCAAATAATGGCAACCAGATTTCTCACTGAATCAACATTCTTCCCATGTATACTTATTTGGTATATCCCTGTATACCTTTTCCTTTCTAAAAAGATTCCCAGCTTTTTTTTTTTTTTTTTTGGAAGATTGTATCTGCCAGTAGTGTCTCCATGGGTAATGAATTCCACATTTTAACTGCCCTTATTGTAAAGAACCCTTTAATTTGTTGCTGGTGAAATCTCCCTTTCTCCAACCTTAAGGGATGCCCATTGTCATTTGTACTGCCCTTGGGATGAATATTTAAAAGCTCCTTGTATTGTCCCTGAATATATTTGTATATAGTTATCATATCCCCTCTTAGATGCTTCTTTTCTAATGTAAATAAATCTAATTTAGCTAGCCTCTCCTTATAATTTAGATATTTTCATCCCATTTATTAATTTGGTGGCTCTTCTCTGCACTTTTTCTAGTTCCATAATGTCTTTTTTTTGGAGTGGTACCAAAACTGTACTCCATATTCAATGCTTTATAGAGGGGTATAATTATGCTTACTTTCCATACATCCATTCCCCGTTTAAGGCAAGATCAGATCTTATTTGCCTTTGCTGCTACTGCATGACATTGGGCACTATTAATAAGCCTGCTGTCTACAGGCACTTCTAAATCCTTCTCCATCAAGGATTCACCTCTTCTCCATCAAGGATTCACCTAATGTATTAAACCTCATCTGCCATTTACCTGCTCAAGTTTCCAGTCTATCCAAAACCTTCTAGAGCAAAATTACATCTTGCTCTGATTTTACCATCTTACACAATTTAGTGTCATCAGCAAACATGGGTCCCAGTACCGATCCTTGAGCTACGCCACTCACAACTTAAGCCCAACCTTAAAAGTTCAATTTATGACAACTCTCTGTTGTCTATCCTTCGACCAGTTTTCAATCCAGATTCAAATATGTTTGCAGAGTCCCATTTGCTTTATTTTGTACACTAACCTTGTGTCAAAATTTCTACTTAACTCCTCAAAGAAACTATTAAGGTTAGTTTGGCACGATCTATCCTTCATAAATCTATGTTGACTATTACTAATAATTTTGTTTTCCATTAAGTATTCCTGAATATTATCCCGTTCTAAACCTTCAAGTAGTTTCCCCACTATTGAAGTCAGGCTTACAGGTCAGTAATTCACCAGTTGTGATTTAGCTCCCTTTTTAAATATAGGCGCCACATCTGTTTTACGCCAATCTTGTGGTACTGAGCATGCGGAATTGTAATCTTTGAATATTAAATGTAATAGTTTGGCTATTACTGAACTTAACTCCTTAAGAACTCTTGGATGTATGCCATCGGGCCAAGTGCCATATTTACTTTAATTTTATCAAGCCACCTATGCACTTCTTCCTCAGTTAATCAATTGTTCATTAATATAGAGGTTTTGGCTTCTTCCTGCCACACTATTTTTTAAATTGATCCCTCCCTGGTAAATACATAGACAAACAATTTGTTTAATACCTCTGCTTTTTTCTTATCTCCAATAATTTACCTGCCCATCTCACACTGAAAAGGTCCTATATTTTATGTTCTAATCTTTTGTTATTAAAGGTACTAAAATAACTTTTTAGGGTTGATTTTACTTTCTATTGCAATCGTTTTTTCCTTTTCCATTTTTGCTAATTTGATTGCCCTAACAACATTCCTTATACTTCTGATACGATGCCTCCGTCCCTTCTGACTTTAAGAATCTAAATGCCTGCCTCTTCTTTTCCATTTCCTCCCCTACCTGTTTAATTGGCCACATTGATTTATACTTATTTATTTTATATTCATTACCCAAGGGTATACACTGATAAGTGTGCTTTTATAACAATGTTTTAAAGACTGCTCATTTATCTTCCATATTTTTCCCTGCAAAAACATCATCCCAATTTAATCCTTGAAGATTGCTACTCAGTTTATTAAAAATCTGCCTTTCTAAAATGTGAAGCATTTGTTAAATGTGACGTCTTTGTTGAACCCATGTAAAATGGTTTGTGATCATTTGTTTCAAATCAGACCAGGTTATGATCACTGTTTCCAAAATGTTCCCGGACTTGAATATTTGTTATTACTTCTACATTTTTTGATATCACCAAATCTAATAATGCCTTTCTCCTGCTTCGTTCCTTAATTTGGGTCATGTAGAGACCATAAGGTCTCTACATTTTCATCATTCCCTTCATTAACTTCTTCCCTTATAATAGGTTTTAGATCCGGTTTAACATATAAACATACACTACAAACACAATTTGCTCGATCCTTCCAAAAAAGGGAATAACCCTGTAAATAAACGGTCCAGTCATGAGTTTCCTCCCACCATGTTTCACTAATGCCTATGATATGATATCATACTGCTCCCTTGAAGCTATTAATTCAAGCTCCCCCATTTTATCTGTCAGGCTTCTTGCATTAACAAGCATTTAAGGTTTTTTTCCAGTTTGTTCTATTATAATCTGATCTGCTCCTGCCTTTCTACTCCAATTGGATTTAGTCTTCAAATAAAGATTGTATCAATGGACATCTTCTCTTGGCTTGTTTCCACTAGGTTATGTGTAATGGCAATAATGGGATGTCAATAAGAAGTCCCAACTAAAATGACTCCTATGGAAATGGATTGCCTCTTAGTATGCATGTCAAGTAGAACCTGGACAAATGGGGATAAAAGGTGTTATAAGAGAAACAGAGCCAGAAATGTGCATTGTGAGTACTATACAGAAATAAGGAAAAATACTGTATGTGGCTTGAAAAGCTGGTGAACACAGGAGACATTTCACCATTCAGTTCAGTATAAGGATCAAATAACAGCTTTGGCTCTTTGACAGATAGCACTTAGGATCAGGATTTCAATAGAAGATACCACGAGTAAATCTACTTTTAAAGAGAAGCGGTACTTGGCCCGGCGTATATGTTTTCTCTCCTTCCTTCACTCCATCCATCAAATATCTCTAATGCCCGTAGAATTTTAAAGAAATTAATCTCCTGAGTGGTGCTACACAAATCTAAGTAAGTTTAATTTATCAAAAAGCGGGAAAGAGACATCAATGTCCAAAATCAAGAATTGGATCAGACCCTATCTAAAGCAGTCCGTGCTGTCCTGTGCTGTAGCAGTCACTGAGGCTCTGGAGCCTGCGGGGAAGAAACCTAACACCGCAGCCCTGCCCTGTGAAGCAGTGCAGCAGGTAGAAATATATTAGCCCGCAGTTCTAGATCCAAGTTAGTAATTACAGTATTGAAATGTCCATAATCCCCTGAATTGGTAACAGGTAGTGTACTCACGGAGACATATTGGTTCTGTTCTGCATGTCTGGCGATCCTGGCGTGCGTCCCGCTGGTAAGCCGTAAGAAATAGAAAAAAGATGATCCGGAGAGCACTGTGAATTGAGAGAACTAGAGGTAGGATCGTAAAAAATCAAATTTATAAAGGCATATTGCCCAAAGAAGAAAAATACAAAGACACTAATAACTTTGTATTTTTCTTCTTTGGGCAATATGCCTTAATACATTTTATTTTTTTACGATCCTGCCTCCAGTTCTCTCAATTCGCAGTGCTTTCCGGATCATCTTTTTTCAATATCTCTAATGCCACCTTACAGTTATCTATCTCAGCGGTGCGCAAAGTGGGGGGCGCGACCCCCAGGGGGGCGGGAGATTGTGCTGGGGGGGCGTGGGCAGTTGCAGAGGTCCCGCGCTCTTCCCCCAGGCATTTAAATTAAATGCCGGGGGATCGCGTGAGGCCTCTGCAACTGTTTACTTACCGGGATTCAGCAGTCTGTGTTGCGTCGCCATGGCAACGCGGCGTCAATAGACGCCGCGGCACCATGTGACCTGACATCACACGCCCACGCAGCGTCATCTGACGCGGATAAAGGTAGGCAAGGGGGCGCGAGAGCCGGGGGCAGAGAGACAGGGGGGCGCAGCACAAAAAGTTTGCGCTCCCCTGATCTATCTCATTCTCACTCATTCTCATTCTCTCTCTCATTCTCTCTCTCATTCCTACAGTACCTCTCTCTGAACACTTTACTCTCATTTACCCCATATTCCTCCTCTCTATTTGACTTTTAAATCAGGAGTTGTCAGAAAGCCATTGCCATGCTAATGCCCACAAACCCATGCACCCAACCACTATAATTCAGGCACCTACACAGATATGGAAACCTGTTATTTATGTTGGCTAAAAGCGACAGAACTGGGAAAAGTGTGTGTTTCTTGAGTCTTGTTATAGATTATTTATATTAATTTATAAAATGTTTTACCAGGAAGTAATGCTTTGAGAATTACCTCACGTTATCAAGTATGTCCTGTGACAATGTGGTGAGTGAAATGAGTGAAAAGGGTTATACAGTACATTATATACAAGACATTGCATGCACAGTTAAAGATAATATATATTATAGGCGTATGTAACAGTTACAGACCAGATTAACATGTGAGACAGCTTTAGTTTGAAAGAACTTAGACTGGTGACGGAAGAGAGAGTCTCCGGTAAACTGTTCCAGTTGTCGGGTGCACGGTAAGAGAAGGAGGAGCGGCCGGATACTTTGTGGAACCTTGGGAACATTAACAGTCTTTTGGAGTCAGATCTCAGATGATAAGTGCTGCATGTGGTAGGGGTGAGGAGCTTGTTCAGATAGGCGGTTAGTTGCCAAGAAAGTATTTGAAGGCAAAACAGGAGAGATGAACTTTGCGCCTAGACTCAAGTGATGACCAATCTAGTTCTTTGAGCATTTCACAGTGATGTGTGTTGTAATTGCATTGGAGGACAAAGCAGCATATTGAGTTGTAGAGGGTATCAAGTTTGCCATGGTGAGTTTGGGCTGCCATGCCATATACTATGTCCCCATAGTCTATAATTGGCATTTGCTGTACGATGCGCTTTCTGACCAGCAGACTTAGGGAGAATTTGCTCCTGTATAGTATACCTAGTTTGGCATACAGTAGGTTTTGGATGTCAGGGTATCAATGTGCAACCCAAATGTTAAATGGGAGTCAAACAAATGCCCAAATATTTGAAACTAGTAGCAGGGGCTAGGATAGTATTAGTGTTGGTTCTGATCTGTAGCACCTTCATTGAAAGCTTTAGAAATATAGCCTTGGTCCCAAATACTGTACCATTGTTACAGTCTTGTCAGTGTTTAGAAATAGTTTGTTTTGGGAAATCCAATTTTCAAGTCTCAAAGTCAGATTGAAGTACGTGTCCAAGGTCAAAGAAGTTAGGGCAGTGGGTATATAAGATTATGTCATCTGCATACATGTGTATTGAGGCTCCTTTACAAGCTGTAGGAAGATCATTGATGAACACTGAGGAGATTAGGGGCCCCAGAACAGAGGCTTGCGGGACACTGCAGGTGATATCCAAGGGATTGGAGTTAGTGCCCGAGATAGACACATGTTAGGATCTACCTGATTGATAGGAATTAAACCAGTTTAAAGCATGCTTCCCTATTCCAGAGCACTGGAGTTTGGTTAGCAAGATAACAAGATTCTATTGAAAACGAGGAGTTACAGATAACTACTACGCTTCGCACAGATTTAACAATTATCATCTGTACTGTACAGCCTTCCACAAATAGTTGAGAACAGACGGGATACCAGCACTCCTAATATATAATGTTAATAATAATGGGTAGAGTGAACAGTGCAATAGGGAAAAGAACATAACACACAACAAACAACTGGATAACATTAGGTCCAGATGGGCCAGCGATCCAGAGGAAAAGCCCCCTAGTTAACAGCACTCAACACCACTATATATATTTTTAATTTAGAGCAATAACATTGGAGTCAACAAAAATCAAATAAGCAATTAGAACAATGGCATTAGAAAAGGTCAAATGGAATAGCATGAAATTGGTTCCATGAGTCACATTAAATATATTAAAATTACACAGAACATAATTTGCATCAAGCCAATTAGAAAATATTTACTTAGCCATATCCCAATACACCTACCTACCATCTGTGCATGTGTAACATGTTAAAATGGAAATAGGTTGAATGCGTTCCACTGAGACTGAGCAGGAATTCCCCCAGCAGCCATTTTGACAAATTGGGAGCAAATCTTTCCAATTCACCATTTTAATTCTGATACTCATTTTTAAAGTGGAAAATTACAAACACAAGGGTAGTTTCCTAGTTTCCTTTAAGGTTATGCAGAAGAAGAAGAAAATACATAAATGCAGTGTAAATAGAATCACACCTTATTATTATTATATGGCCCAATGTGTGTCCGGTTCTGGGGAGTTCCTGTAGAGCTATGCCTTCTCTTAAAGAAAAGATGTGGTTTGTATGTGTCTCTTGGGGAGATTATAAAGAAAAGGCCAGGGTACCTAGAAAATAAGGCGTTAGCACGAGAAGAGATAGAAGGCAACATAAAAAAAGCAGGGGAGAACAGAAGAAACTAGTACAAGAGTTTCCAATTTAATCTAAACGTTGTCATTACATATAAGCAACAAGAGACAAAATACCTTTTAATTGAGCAATTCAACCCATTTAAATTGCTGTGTACAATAACTAAATAAACATCTTGAACATGCCAAGGGAATTAGGGAATTCTTCTCACGTGACTTAAACAACATAAAGATAATATAATGCATGTGCTACTGCAAGACGCTGAAAAGATCATTCCTAAATGTAAAATGTATAGGAATGGGGTGCTGACCAGATATACCAGACTTTTTCCGTATATAAAAATCACAACTATGATTAAACAAGTATTTGCACTTCAAACAAATTCTTATGACCTTGGGGGCACTAGTTCAACATATACTGTACGCAACAGGCTCATTTTCTGTCACACGTCACGGCAAAAAATACAAAAGTGTCCAACATTGTCTTGCTAGTATTTCTAATTTGAGAACATACACATCAAATTGACAAATGTGTGGCAAGTGCAAGGGGGGGAAAGAGAATACGTACCCAAAAGGTGTGCAGGGAAGAAAAGGAACATAGCAGGAGCCTACACGTGATGTAAAGAGCTGAGAATTCTAACATTAACATTAGAGGTGCCACGACTAATGGGAACTAGAAGAGGTGAAAAGGGTTAGAAACGTTTACTACAATAAGATCTCGCTGTGTGAGTAGAATGGATGCTTATTGATTAATTAAATAAAAAATTGAGTGACAGATGAATGTAGAGGGTTTCACGTTTTATTTTTGGGGTGTCGTTCACCTTTCTGCTGCACTCCCGGCCTGTGCTTCAGGGTGTGCGTGCATATCTAATGCTGCCCCATAAGCCTTCCCTCTCTTTCAAGGCTCTTTCCTTATACCTCTTTCTCCATAACCCCCACACCTTTTTTTAATTATTCATTCTTTTAAAAAAAAAAGACTTTTCCTTTTGGATTGCTGGAAGACAGGTTTTGATATTCCCAGCTTTCGAGGGGTGACGTTACAGGCATGTGAGCGGTTCAGCCAATAAGGGCAAACCGCTCACGGCCATGCCTCCGCCACACCCCCAGTCGCGATTTCTGGTCTCGTGCACCAGAGTGCAGGAATCGCTGTAGGACGGCAACGGCTGACGTCACACGGTCGCGTCGCCGTCGCCCCTACTATAAACTCGGCCTAAGAGTTGTGCCGCGTATTATGTCATGCTATGGGAAGTAAAGCTGTAGCAGTCTTTCTGCAGAGTTCTAGGACGCAAGCAAGGTTCTGACTTTAACCATGTTCTGTTAAAGTGTTATAATAAACGGCAAACCAAACCCCTCATCAGCATCTTGGAGTCTATCATGTGTACTTGACCTTGTTCACTACAATATCCTCCAGTGTGGGGTCAATGTAAGACGTAACAACCTCTACTCTGTGTAAGGAGTATGCAGTGGTCACCGTGAGTTAAAGGAGCAGGCCCTGCGCAAATGCAGCAGGCCTACACAAAGAATGAACCTGTTAAAATATATACATTTCCTGTGTTTCTCTTACATTGTGGTATCATGCGTATATCTTTTTTTTTTTTTTGTAACTTCAAATTTTATTGGGTTTCAGCGAAAACAAGACATACATCAAGACATTGCATCTGATCAATCGCTTCATGTGTAAACACTCAACCTCAGTGTAAGCAAGAAAAATATAAAGACAGACGACAGAGGGACATACATCACGAGAAGGGTAGTGGGAGAGGGGGAGGGGAGGGTAATGGCAAACTACATCTGGGGCCTCCAACATGTTGTATCTTTTTTTGCCTCAATCCTCGGGTCCCAACGTGGAGCCCTGCACAGCCTCCACTTGCTGTTTACCTCTATTAAACTCTACTTCCCTTCTCTCAACCTGATGACGTTAGAGGAGAACGCACCTGTTACTATCAAAGTAAGGCTGTGGCATTGTTCACACCTGGGATATCTGTCTGTGCTAACCAAGGTAGCCAGACCGTTTGGAATTTAGTGCAAGTGTCGTTAACTAAACTTGTCAACTTTTCCATCTGGCAGACAAACAAAATTCTGTTTCTAATCTTGGGAATAGATGGAATGTCATTCTGTTTCCATAATGCTCGAATCTGGAGGTATCTAAAAATTCTGAGTTGGGTATGTCTTTTTCCGACCTGATTTGGTCAAACGTTTTTATGTTTATTAAATGATTTAATGTTAATTCTGTCCTCCAGATCTTTGAGTCTAAAATACTCTGTTTCCAAATTATAAAATTCTTACTATTCATACCAGGAGCAAACTCAGGATTATCAAATAATGGGGCCCACTAACGAATGTTTAGTGGTTAGAGAACAACTAAATTTAGAGGCTTCCCAGATTGCAAGAGAGTTGATCATGGTGGGTAGCGGTTCCTGAATAGAATTAATTATCTTTTTAGGGGACCAAATTAAATTGTGCAGTTCTATTGGAGCAAAAAAATCCCTCTCTAATGCCACCCATCTCTTGAGACCGGGATCTATGTGCCATTGGGAAATTTGGCATAATTGGGTCGCGTTGTAATATGATAACAAGCAAGGTAACTCAAGTCATCCTGCTAGTGTCGGTCTTTTTAAAATTGAACTCTCAGCTTTTTACATTTTCATATAAATTTGGAGATTAATGATTGAATTGAGAGAATGTCCTTTTGGACCACCGGTATTGGGAGAGTTTGGAAAAGATATAAAATACGTGGAAGAAGGTTCATTTTGATACAATGAATCTTGTAAATCTAAGAAACATTGTATGTGGACCACACTCTCAAGTCTTCTCTAAAAATGTGTAATAACTTGGTAAAATTTGCTTTGTATAGTGATTTATATTTCCTCGTAATATTAGCACCTAAGTATTTAATCGCTAGAGGTTGCCATTTAAAGCTAAAATTGATGTCAATCAATTTCTCCATTTCTTATGGTAAATTTACATTTAAAGCTTCCGATTTTGTTTGGTTGATTTTAAATCCAGATAACTTATTGAATTTCTCTAGTAGGTTAAACAAATTGGGCAGAAAGGTGAGGGGCCTGGACAGCGTTAAAATAACGTCATCAGCATACAGTGCTACCTTATGGGACTGATTCTGGATTTGAATTCCTGCGATATCCTGATTGTTCCGTATTCGTGCGGCCAGGGGTTCCATGCTTAAGGCAAACAAGAGGGGCGAATAGCAGACACCCCTGCCTCGTGCCACTCTTTATACGAAGATCTGATGGGAAGCCCTGATGTGTCACCCTCGCTGCCTTTCCGTCATACAGTGCCGTGATAGCTCTCAAAATTCTACCCCCAAAACCAAATGCTCCAAGCGTGGCCCTCAAGTAAGGCCAATCAATTCTATCAAAGGCTTTTTCAGCTTCTAACCTTAGCACCAGTACCGGGATTTTTTTCCTATTGGCCAACTCAATAAGGTCTATGATTCTTCTGGTGTTGTCAGCTGCTTGTCTGCCTTTGATAAATCCCACCTGATCCGGGTGAACCAATCTAGGCAAGATATGGCTCAATCTATTAGCTAGCATTTTGGAGTATATTTTAATGTCCAAATTTATTAACGATATGGGCCTATAACTCTTACAATCTGCTGGATCTTTGCCTTGTTTCTGTATTAGTGAAATAGACGCCTGGAGCATGTGTTGCAGAAATGAGGCACTCGCGAACACTGCATTAAACATGCAAAGCAGGTGGGGGCTAGTAGTTTGAAGAATTTTTTATAATCCAAATTCGAGAACCCATCGGGCCCTGGAGCTTTGGATAATTTTAGGTTCTTAATAAATTCCGACAGCTCCTCAATTGTGAAATCTTTTTGCAGATCATCCCTCTCTCCTCTGTCCAACCTAGGCAAGTTTGAATCCGCTAAAAAATCTCTCAGAGCCTGGCTCGTTTTATCATTATGCGTGACCGTCTCTTCGTTATATGATTTCACAGTACTGTCTAAACTCTTGCACTATGAGTTTAGGATTGGAGGTCACGATCCCCAATTTTAGCCTGCGGGCTTGTATGTTATAATTCTATTCTGATATCTGTTAGCTCCTTTAAAGTATCTGCTCGTCTATTACGTATATGAAGAGAAGAGAACTCAGCCAAGTTGGTTTGCAGCTTACGTATTTTAGCTTCTCTCTCCTTTTTCCGTCCAGTGGCTATATTGATTAGTGTGCCCCTGAGGGTGGCCTTATGGGCCTCCCACAGGGTAGTTTGGAAAGTAACACTATCTTTATTAAATTGAACGAAAAGGTCAATTTCTTTATCAAGTGTCTGAATGACTTCTGGGATCTTTATCATTGACTCGTTTATTTTCCCATTTGCTCCCGGTCGGTCTAGGTTAATTTGAGAGCACCGCAACTCTATCAGTGTGTAATCTGACCATGAAATATCATGAATCCCTGCGTAGGAGATCTTTGGGACCCGTCTATTAGATACAAAGAATGAATCTATTCTGCTATAACTATCGTGGAGAAGAGAGAAGAACGTGTAACCTTTTTCACCGGGATGGAGTTCTCTCCAGATATCCGTTAGCTGAATATTTTTTAAACCTCTCCGGAGTGTGGTCGTTTCACCTTTTCTATTTCTTATAGATTGAAGGGACTTGTCCAACTCTGGGTCGAGGACCTTGTTAAAATCTCCCGCAAGTATTGTGTATTCTTTAGCTAATTTGTTTAGAATAGTGAAGAAATTAGGATCATGCTCGCACGGAGCGTATTCATTTGCAATAGGTCCTGCAAGGTATTGCAGGTATTGGCCCTGTATGGTGCCTACTAAGATTATAAACCTTCCTTATCTCTCTTAAAGGGCATTAAATTGTTCTACATTAAAGGGCAGTCAATTGTGGAACAGAACCTCAACCCCTCTTTTCTTACCCGAAGCCGAAGATAATTAGCACTGACGGAAATTGTGATTCTTGTAATAATATGATATCAGTGTTTTTCCTCTTATAATCTGTTAACGCTAGCCTTCTCTTATGTGGACTGTTAAAACACTTTAAGTTATGAGAAATAAAACTTATCTGCATTGCAAAATTGGAGGTCTTTCTCTTACCCAAGCTGTATACCAAATCAGACCTCGCAGAGACTCCAGGGAACAAATGAGTGGCTTCCTTTTTTTCTGGGACCTTCTGAACTTCTGGGCGGATTGGAGGGGGACGGGACAGGTCAGACAAAAGGACAGACAGGGGAGAAGCACACAAAAAATACAAAGTATCGACCGAGCCATCTGTAGTCAACTTTGACTCTGGTCCTGTTGCCCTTGGGAAACCGAACTTCTCTGGACACAAAAGAAAATTCGTCCAAAGACTTGAGTGGGCGAAAGTTAGGGGCATGAGAGTCAAATCGCAAATCACTGCTATCCGGTGTAAAAATGGTTTAATTACCCATAATGATAAGGAAATACGCAATAATTCACAACATTTTATACAAAACTATATGATTTGAGCTCTTCGGGGAGAGGCCATATTAATTCAGAGGCTATTTCAAAATATTTGGAACAATGCAAACTACCCCAGCTGACCAAGGCAGAATCAGATGCTCTAAATGGGAGAATCACTCAAGAGCAGTTCTTCTGGCCAGACAGTAGAAAAATGGATACACGAGGTGAAGATTATGGAAAAGTTGACAGTTTTTTTAAGCAATCCACCAAAGAATTCTATAGAATTTGGGACCCATGGCTTGAGAGTTGAGATGAGACTAGGGCTATTGAGCAGGAATGATCTATTCTGATCTAAAGGCTCCTGAACAGGCCCCCTCCGAGGGAGATAAAATAGGTAAATTAAGATAATACGGTCTCAGAGCAGAAGGAAGGAGCTATTTGAGACACTTTTCAAGAGCAACGGCGGATAAGGGTGATGGGGGCATTTTCCCCTCACTCTTCCCCCCCTCCTTCTTACTCCCATGTATCTCTTTGGCTATTTATTTTTAATACAATCTATACACAGATCTAGTGCAGTTATGCCTATGGTCTGTTCAAATTATTCAGAAATGTTTATATACTGTATGTATCTTCAGGCTGACCGCAATAGACGTTAAATAGTTAATTTAAATGGTCTATCCTAGCATTGTTATTCTGATACCCATATGTATGATTACTGTTGTATACTATACTGTTATTTATCTCTTTTTTTAATTCAATAAAAAATATTTGAAACAAAAAAAAACGCTTTGTAATATCGCTTTTTATCACTAATTGTGTCTCTAAACTAGAGCTCCTCTCTCTCCTTGACTCCCGCTCTGAGTCGGAGCCATAGCTAGAGGCTGTAGATGCAACTCTCCCTGCCCGCACCCTTTCTGTCCTTTGAAAATATGCCTTTAAATCCAAGGAATTCTTCCTCTTTATGTGCCCTTGTAGTCATTCCAGGGTAGTCACTAGTCAGTGCTTGTGCTTAAGTAGCGATTTCGTAACAATTTAGTGCCGTTTTGAGGCTTTATTCTGCTGGGTGAAAGCGGAGCTTGCGTCTCATCATGCGTATATCTTTAATGAAGGTGCATCACTGGTCACTAGAGATAGATGAAACTGGCAAAATCCGATCAGCGGACTTTATGCAACGTTTTAACAAACCTACAATCCGCACACAGAAATCCGAAGGAGGATTGGGCACTAAAAATTCAGGCAGATGCATCCTAATCCACTATCGGATTTGATTTTAAATCCAATTGAAGATTTTGAAAAATGAGACAGAGAAAATACATTGGAGATATGCAAATTAGATATGCAAAATATATTTAAACGACTCACACCTCTCAGTTCCTAAAAGTATTTCCATAAGATCTATATTGACAAACCAATGGCACCTTGTGAGGAAGGAGGTACTGATGTCAGGGCAACAGAATCAAAACCCACAATCTCTGATATTCCAGTCAGCAGCTCTAGCAGTGTGAGCTACACCAGCTGCTGGTTGGGTAGGTGTATGTCATTTATATATACTTTGCCTATAACATTAGCATATCTCCTAGGTATCTAAGGTGCAAGAGTGTATATACACACAGACAGACATACAGACAGACAGAGAGAAAGAGAGAGAGAGACGACGCAGAAATAGGTATTACAAGAAATAGGAGTACTAATGTACAAATTAGGCTGGTCAAGTCCTGGATTTGTAAATATATCCCAATGAAGTACGGTTCTGTGAATAACAGAAAGAGACAGATATGGTGAAGTACTGATAAAAAAAAGGTGCATTGTGCAACAGATGCAGGCTGCTTACAGTGTAGCAGAGTAAAATCAGCAATGTGGGTTTTTGCCACCACACGGACAATCAGACTGACAAACACAGAAACACTGCGAGTTTCTTTCTCCTCCGATGTGCTCTGGCAACTTGTTGGACTCACTGAGCCCAAATCTCGCGATCTTTCCTCTCCTCGTCTCATTTCCGTGACGTCAGGCAGTGGGGGATTCCATCAGCTGTTGAATGTCCCGTGGCTGAATAGAGCTATACTTTCAAAACACTGCGGTAGTAGCACTGCAAATGCTCGATATACGTGCTGGTCATAGGGTTATACCTGAATCATTACCCCTACGCGTTTCGTTTCTCTTGGAAACTTCATCAGAGGTGATGTCATGTAGTATGCATATGCACAATAAATAGGTACAGATGTTATACTATTAGTTGGTTGATCTCAGTATGCCTACCAATCACATAGGTTCTTTTGAGTTCAGTCAATCAGACATGATAAAACAATAAGGAAATCAGGCATATAAGTTGACAAAAGGGCTCTAAATAGCCAGAAATATATCAGCATAATAATATATATTTTTAATAAAATGGCACTAGTAAAAATAATACAGAAGTGTATTACATATAAAAATATATTTAAAAAAGTAAAAAAAGCTAGATAGGAAAGAACTATATTATCTTATAAAAAATAAGATAGAATTTAAAACAATGACAACAGATGGAACCGTCAGTGTTACATTTATAACACAGTTTAGCCCAATAGCTCCCAAGATAAAACAAATCATTAAAAAAATTGGCCTCCGATATTAAAAGATCCGATTCTGCAAGCACATATTCTGAAGGTCGCCAAGATCATTTTCTCAAAAGCAGATACACTTAAAAAGAAAATAGTGCCTAGTTGTTTACAAAGTTCTAAAAATAAAAATACTGCAGACATTTATGTAAACAAAGGGTTTCTATGGATGCCTGAAATGTAAAACATGTAAAATAAACATTCATCAAGTTAAACAGGGTAAAAAAATTTATCTTCAACTAAAACCAATACTGAATATAAAATTAAAAATGTCATCAATTGTGACACAAAAAAAGTAAATTTAACTCATTCAATGTCCATGCAATAAACAATATATAGGTCGTACAACAAGAAAACTCAAATTGAGATATGCTGAGCACATTACTAATATTCAAAAGGGATTTGCTCAGCATAATCTCTCTAAGCACTACAAAGAGTTCCACAATCAAAATCCAGCAGGAACAGTCTGAATAGGTATTGAAAAGCTTCCATTTAATTGGAATGGGGGGGATACTGTCAATGAAATTTCTAAACTGGAAACCAGGTGGATAAATAAAATGAACACCCTTATCCCACACGGTTTGAATGTGGACATAGATCTGGGGCCTTTTTAGTAGACTAACATCACATTAGGTCACTTAATACATCCATATCACCCTCTCTATAGTTCAAACATTTAAAATATGTAGAGTTCTGCTTTCTATCGCAATTATCATTAATGTTATTATGTTATTTTGTGATTTCCTAAATCTGACCTTATTTTAGATATATTATATATACAGTATGTACAGTATAAAAAGAGTACTTTGATTTTTTTCTTTTACATATATGATATATTTTTATATGTAATACACTTCTGTATTATTTTTATTAGTGTCATTTTATTAAAAATGTATATTGTTATGTTAATATATTTCTGGCTATTTAGAGCCCTTTTTCAACTTATATGCCTGATTTCCTTATTGTTTTATCATGTCTGATTGACTGAACTCAAAAGAACCTATGTGATTGGTAGGTATACTGAGATCACATCTGTACCTATATATTGTGCATATGCATACTACATGACATAAACCCTGATGAAGTTTCCAAGAGAAACGAAATGCGTAGGGTTAATGATTCAGGTATAACCCTATGACCAGCATGTATATCGAGCATTTGCAGTGCTACTACCGCAGTGTATTGAAAGTATAGCTCTAGTCAGCCACGGGACATTCAACAGATGGAATCCCCCACCGCCTGACGTCACGGAAACGAGATGAGGAGAGGAAAGATCGCGAGATTTGGGCTCAGTGAGTCTAACAACTTGCCGGAACAAATTGGAGGAGAAAGAAACACGCTGTGTTTCTGTGTTTGTCCGTCTGATTGCCCGTGTGGTGGCAAACACCCACACTGCTGATTTTACTCTGCAACACTGTAAGTAGCCTGCATCTGTTGCACAATACACCTTTATCAGTACTTCACTATATTTGTCTCTTTGTATTATTCACAGAACCGTACTTCATTGGGATATATTTACAAAACCAGGACTTTACCAGTCTAATTTGTACATTAGTACTCCTATTTCTTGTAATACCTATTTCTGCACCGTTTGTCTATATTGTTCCATGTTCTATATTTTGATCTTTGTGTGAGGTCTAAGACATTGTGGCAGCATATTTAGGTATACTTTACAGACATACCCCGGTTTAAGTACACTCACTTTAAGTACACTCGCGAGTAAGTACATCTCGCTCAATAGGCAAACGGCAGCTCACGCATGCGCCTGTCTGCACGTCCTGAACAGCAATACCGGCTCCCTACCTGTACCAAAGCTGTGCGCAAGCGGGGAGACTATAGATAAATACAAAAAAGACACAGCGCACAACGCTCATAGTGCAATTACAAAATTATATTAACATGAACAAATTATTAGGTGAGTATTGTGCGTACATCAGTGCAGTTAAAACAAGCAGTTTCGGGATATGTTACCCAACGCCTCAAATGACTGGAACAGATGTCCTCACAGGGGTAGAATTGCTGATGGCTCTGCGGCAGGATTTCAGTAGGGCAGATGGAAAGCCTCTGTGTGTCCTTGCTCCCCAGAGCATGAGTTGAACGGGAGTTGCTGGCCCATACAGTGTTTGTTCTGAGAATGGCTGAACACCAGCTGAATACTCTCACTCCCCTCCGTGTGCAGCACTTCCTAGTGGATGACGTCACCGCTGGGAGTCGCCGATTTCGGCGCCGTTCAGTCTATCAGCTCGCGCAGTAAAGTACTGGTTGAAAGGTAGAGCTGTTAGCAAGAATGTCCTACGCGTTTCGAAAACAGCAGTTTTCTTCATCAGGGACGAGACTAGGGGAGACTATAGAGCCTGTTACACATGCGTTATTTACATCAGTTATGCACGTATATGATGATTGCCGTACAGTACATGCATCGATAAGTGGGAAAAAGGTAGTGATTCACTTTAAGTACATTTTCGCTTTACATACATGCTCCGGTCCCATTGCGTACGTTAATGCGGGGTATGCCTGTATTGTTATTTTTGCGCACCAAACTTCCCTTTCTTTTTTTATTTATATATATATATATATATATATATATATATATATATAGTGCTTGGGATGCTAATAAAATTGTGCCCATCTTTACTAGTTAACAACAATATTAGGATATTTGAGAATTTTAAGATCTTACAAGTGATTCAACTAATTTTAACAATTTCTGCAAATTCAGCAGCACACAATCAATTACTACATTTTGGCAAATGATCAGAATTTAATGGCTATTCATCAAGTCGTTAACTAGTCACCAAATTGCCGGCACCAGCTGTGACGGTAGGGGGACATATGGCTGCTGTTTATAAAGGTTAAGCCCTGCATTACCCCTACCTGTCAATGTTGTATTATGTCATATATGTATTGTATAACTATCTTGTAAACCTGGGTCCAGCACTTCAGGGACCTGGGTTAACTTTATGTTCAGTTGGAAAGTTGCAAGGCTGTCTGCGACCTTTCCATGTAACTCTTTTTATGTTGCTCTTTTCAATGTTGCATTTCTACCCACCAATCAGGGTCATGGTATGTAGCCAGCACCTGTCCCTGAATGTTGCAACATGGTGGGTTAAGGGTATAAACAGGTGGGGAGGGAGACCCCTAGCAGTTCAGTTCGGTTCGGAGCCAGAAGAGTTGCAGAAGTTTGCTGTAAGGCCTCGTTCAGGGTGCCAGAGACAGGAGTTGGAGGGCGGGCGTTCGCGTGTGCGAGCGGCAGTCTGCTGGGCGATGTGTGTTCATCCTCCCCAGCAGACTTTTTCTGGAGTTGAGGGGGCGGGGCTACAGACGTGAGGTTAGGGATCGGTGTTGCAGTCTAGAAATCATTCTCAAGAATGATTTCATTGGCTGCCGAGGTCCCAGTGACGCTGCTGCAGCTTCAAAAAACGACTTGGGTTGTTTATTGAAACTGTAGCCAGCGTCAACTCCGTACTTCCGAGACAGGGCAGCTGCTACCCTGACAACACCAATTAACTTTAAATACATTGTGTCGGACGGCCGCACGCACGTACGTCAGCACGCCCTTATGTTGCACTATGGACGAGGCCTAACTAAGGGAAGCTGCAGCATCCACTCCTGTGCTAGTGCCAGGCCTGGAGTCCAGTTAAGAGGACATTGCAGGGGGAAGATCAGGGAAAATCTCTCTAGGGAGGTCCCTGCGCCTAGGGCAATAGGTTACCCCAGTATTCCCAAATATGGGTATGTTGTCTGTATATATGTATTGTTGTGGATTACGGTTTTCCAGTAAATTAATTTGATAAACTCTTGTGTTTCTGTATGGCGATATTGATCCCTGGTATTAGTCCTGGTCCCCTTGATACCAGCACACACACAAAAGAGTTTAAAACCATTACTCCAAGAATAAAGCATTCATGTTACACTCCCTTTAAAATCAGCAGATTTGCGTGACTTCTACTTCAAGTTACAGGGAGTTGTAATCTATAGCAAAAGAACTGTACAAAGAATACATCCACTCTCAGTTTCTAGATACACACACATCGCTCACCTTTCAAACTATCCATTTATTTCTTAGACTTTATATAGATGCCTTGATTACACATATTTATAATATTAACAATATATTTTTTCCTACATAGTGCTGATAGTGTACATAGCGCTCGATATGGAATTTTACAAGCACAAATAGTACCTAGAACTTAAAATATAAGACACGGGAACGTTAGGTGACTTGCACAAGGTCACGAGGAGAGCTGACCCCAGGGCTTTAAACCGGGTACACCCGCTTCAAACTCACTGAGCCACATTTGCAAAAGTGTAACCTCTTCTTACTACGATTTAATTTTCATTTGATTCAAAGTTTGTACCAATATTATAAACATATTAGTCCTGGAAGAGTTTGCAAAGCACTGCTCGGGAATGAGTTGTAGGCTTATCTAGCACTGAAAAGGTTAATTCTATGGCATATGAAACACTTGTGTCACCCCATTCTGCACACTAATTAACAGCTTCTTCTCAATCGTTTTATAAAATTAGCTCTGTCTCATTCCATTTTTGTAATTAGCTTCTTGGCCCCTCTTGGAGATAAGATAAATTAAGAGGCAATTTATTTTAAACAGATTCTTGTCAAATTCTTTTGCTGCCAGTCTCCAGGCAGGATGTCGAATTTTAAGCAATTTAACTTTATAATTGATTGCTGTACTAAAAATGTTAAATCACAACCTTGTGCATTTTGCTGTGGCAGATTATATATAGCATGCTTTCCAAAGCATTGCAAACCCTTCACAGAATATGTTTATACAATAAAACCGTCGGGCCAAGTACTCATACACTCGGAAGATAAGCAGATGAGTAATTACCTCTGTTAGTGCCAATACGAATCTTCCTACACTAACCCTCAAGGTTCTGAGGATAGTCATCTTAGCATCCTCTGGGAAACAGACGGTAAACACTAATGATTTGCTCCACCAAGTTTTCCCATTTTCCCTTTGTGCAAAACAACGTCTCATGCACACTATCGCACATGGTGCCAATCCTGAACCTTTCTACAGGTCAATGTGGGCCAAGCATGAGTCAGTTCCAGAATACTGCAACTCCAATACGGCTAAGTACATGATGACCACTGGAGCACCTTAGGCTTGTAGTATAGTGTGTGCGAATGCGCGTGCCGTACACTTTTTGTGTGTATGCTGTGAGCGAGTGAGGTACTGTGTGTGTGTATGTGTATGTGTGTGTGTGTGTGTTATAAATACGTTTGAAATAAATAAATACGTTAATAAATTATTTATTACATTGTACATACATACACACACACATACATTTCAGCGGCGGTAGCGGCGCGAAATCTTTATTTTCTTTATCTTCCCCCCTGTCAGCCGGCTCCACTCTCACTGCCGTGCGCGCACGGCACCATTATAGAAAGGCTGACTAACCTCAGCCAACTATAACTGTTGCGTGCGTACGGTGCAGCAAGCGCGCCCTCTATAGAACAGCCCTTAGTTGCGCATGTAAGAATCTTTGCATTTGATATTGCACCTACTGTAGCTCACAGCATGACAAAGAGTTTACATGGAGCAAATCTGCAAACAAAGCATATGTGTGACAAAATAAATGTACAGTATATTACAGTACAAAAAAATCTAAATTTTCTTGAACAAAACTGTTGCAGGAACTATGCTTGTGTAAGTCTGAGAGCAAAAATATAAATGCAGTAGAATGACTAACAGATACAGTTGTTGTATAACTTGATCGTCCCGTCAGTTTTACAAATACACACGCATATACAGACAACCCTATTGTCAAACATTTGTTAATTGAAATGTTTTGGCTCTGGTGTTGATTCAGACATCTTTAATAATACAAACCTGAAAACGACATGGTTCTGAAACTATTGAGTATATCATGGGCATAATCAGACTGCCATTCTCTTATCTCAGCAAGTGTGTGAAACTTAGATACAGAATGTTTTGGAATCCAGAAGTACTCTAGCAAATACAAAAGTACTATACACATGAAATACTGCTATACAATAGCTCCTGATAAGTCCGCGAACAGCATCCGTGCTGTGATTGGTCGTCAGCCTCTCTACCATGCTTTCCTATGGCAGCGGGGAAGCTAGATAAAGGAAAGCGGAGAGCAGGACGGTTGAAAGTGCTCTGCCGCGAAGTATACCAGAGAGGTCTGGGCGGTCCCTACCTCATCAGGGAGATTGGAAGCAAGCAATGGGTAAACCTCTGATGTCGCGCTCAGCACCAAGCCAGCTAAGACTAGTTTTTGTGAGTTTAGCTCTGATTGTGTTTTTTGTGCTGTACTAGCTGGCACCGGCTGGAATAAAACTTTATTGAATTGCTTTGTCCTGTCTGGTGCCTTAATCCCGGGGTTATGTTCTTGTCCCATGTGACAGCATACGCACACAGTAATCCTTAAAATACAAGAACCTTTCCCCTCAAAACATACACATAACATACAGGTAACACTGTCCCCAGGCCCGACAACAGGGGGGTCTGCCAGGGTTGGCGTCCCAGGCCCCGTCAGTCAGGGGGCCTGGCCCCCATGCGTGCCCGGTTTATTATTATTTAAAAAAAAGTATATTTTTAAAAATGGCGGTGAGTCCGGCCTGCTGCCTGTGGGCCCTGCTCCCCCCCTCCCAACGTGGGACGAAGGGGAAGCGCCGTGGAGAGTCCGGGCCCCCCAACCCAGCTTCCCCTGCGCGTCCGCCAACCTAGCTTCCCCCGAGCTGGCCTCCAGCCGCAGAATTATCCGCCAGTATGGCCCCCCCAAGCCGCCTACCTCCCACACACCCCGCGCCTCCTCCCGCCAGGGTAAGGAAGCAGGAGGCAGCAGCCACCACCGGTCAAGGTCAGTCACCCACCCAGGCAGTCACTCACCCACCCACCCAACCAACCAGGCAGTCATCCACCCATCCAACTCACCCACCCAGGCAGTCTCTTAATCAACCCACTCACCCTCCCACCCAGTCACCCACCCATCCAGCCACCCTCCCACCCAGTCACCCTAACACCCTCCCAAATCACCTAAAACCCAGTCTCCCATCCAGTCACCTTAACACCCACCCAGTCACCCTCCCATCCAGTCACCCTCCCACCCACCTAGTAATCCAACCAGTAACTCACTCAGTCAACCACCCACCCACCCAGTCACTCACCCAGTCACCCACCCAGGCAGGCAGTCAGTCACCCATCCAGGCAGGCAGTCACCCACCCAGGCAGGCACTCAGTCAACCACCCAGGCAGGCAGTCACCCACTCAGGCAGTCAGTCACCCACCCAGGCAGTCAGTCACCCACCCAGGTAGTCAGTCACCCACCCAGGCTGTGTCGATTATGCAGGAGCAGGGCAGCGCATGAGCTCCCAAGTGGAGTCTGAATGCTGCGATACCCATGGTGAGCCCTGCGTGTGCACGTTAGTCAGGTGTGCCGACGCGCTGGTTTCGCCAGAGAAAGCTTCGTCAAGGCTAGTATGGGGGGAATTTCCTTAAGGGGGAAATTACAGTATCTAAGCACCATCGATTCTGTAACAACCTATCACTATGAACATACTTACCATATCTACACTGTTGCCTACTACCATATGATTTACAGGTTACTCTATGTCTAAGGTTACAATAGCCTGGTCATTTGTAGTGCTTGCTACACTGTAGACAAGCACAATAGCCCTATCCGGGGGTTTATGAGGCATATGGTGCAGAATTTAATTCGGTGTTCAGTTCAGGGAGTTGTCAACATACTTATACAACCTCGGAGTTGCTTGTATCTAACCCTGATTATATGCATGGCACACTACTTAGTTGCAGTGTTCTTTAATTAGGGAACATTCACATGCCTACACTAACACAGTGGGCCATGCAGTTGCGGTCTTCTTGTATGTCTAACAAGAGCCTCAACAGTGCCCTATTGTTCATGCAGCTGTTCTCTATCCTGACTATCCAGTGTTTGCACGGATCTAACATCCTAATATCCATGCTGACACATTAATCTATGGTATCAACACAATTGTACCTATTTAACCTATTAAGGTTAACGACAATCTATTTCTTTATTGGCAACTATCTATCCTCAGGATTTTTGCTATACAGTGGTCTATATGATGATTGTGGACATTTCTATTCACAGACCACTACACGTTAACAGTGGTTAGTATTAACCCACTGGGTACTGTTACTAATTGGTCAACACCTGTGCACCAATTATCTACTCAGGCAAACTGCTGGCACCTTTAATCATGGTTCTCTCATAATAGTTCCCTCTTTTACACGTGGCATGTTCTACTAGGTAGCTGATTCCTTATAGATCATACCTAGGCACAGTGTTTACTACCAGTACACTGTATCCCAGCATTATCTGCGATCCCGGGTATCAATACCCCAATTGAATCCTTAATGCGCTATTTCATTGTTTTTTAAAGCCCTTTATTTTATCGGTTGGTTCTAATAAAATTAATTTTAATTTATACACTTATCATCCATCTCAGTGAGAGAGTGCTATAAATTTGGGGTTCTTCTTCTTTACAGCTGTTTCAAATATATCCGTAATGTTCGGGTGGCTTCCGCCTCTGCTCCAAAGAGAAAGGCTCCAAATGTAAGAAGCAACATTTGAAAGATGTATACATATGTCACTAGAGACAATTGATGCAGATGCAAATATTTGCTCCTTGTTTGGCACAAATTGCACAATTTTTATACATATCCCCACAGAGTCTAACTCCAAACACACACCTACATAGACCCTCTAGACCTATACACAGACGCTTCCTCGACAGACCCAATACTCAAAATACTGTATACATATAGCAAAACTTGTATATACACAGAGTCCCTGCCAAACATACAAACATCTCACCATTCTTTCAGTAAATTAAAGCTATCTGTCACATACGGCACACCTGTGAACACATTACTTGCATATGTGACATGGGTTAATACACACAGCTCTCTAGCGGACTCACTTTTCTCTATGCATGGATCCTCAAATGACTAATATCTCCCCTCAATCCGTCCCGTATCCCATCTGTCATGAACAGCACACTTTTGAGCATGTGATTTAAATATGCAACCAGTGTTAATACACTCGGCTACTCTAGCCAACTCACCTGTCCCCTGCGCAAGGTACTTTCAATGAGTTAATATTAACCCCTTACTTGATTGCAATCATATCTACACCCTGCCACCATCCCAGAAATATGCAAATAAAATATGTAATTATCTACCATGGTCTAAGGTCCCTGTTTATTACAGAAAAACTATGCACTTAACACAGAAAAATATGTTGTAGCAAAATGTGCCCGAAAACGTACTTTACTCTATACAAAGCATGCAAACAGTTCATACAGAGCACAAAGCATTACTTGTTAACGTTTGGCTTTAATATACAACAAGACAGTTCTTATTTTACATGAAAAGATTATTATAAGAACATCAATTACAATAAATGCACAACCGTTTCTTAAAATAAAAGGATAAAACAAACAGAAATCCTTATACAGTGTTACCATATGTCATAGGTCCTGTCCAGAGAGGTCAATGGAATAGAAGAGAATTCACTTGTTCTGATCCCAAAACACACCTCTGTTGAATTCTGAATTTCTATTAAAATATGCCACTATTTATGCCCAACCCTTCTTGCATGTGAACAAACATAACACCCATCCCTATCGTAATAAGGCAAAAAAACTTTTCTCCTGACGTTTAAAAGTCTGACTGAATATAGAAACAATCATAACATCATTTACCAAATACTTAGACAGATGCCATCTTCACGGTTGCGTCTGTGCTCTCCACATGCATTCCTGTAATTAAAATTTGACAACCTAACGTCTATTTTCGCAGGAGAAACAGTTATCTGTCTGTGGCACCCTGTAATTATGAAGAGTGTGGTATGATTTGATTTGTCTTCTTGCAACGATGACAAATATGTAACGGTTATTATTCAGAATACTATAGATGTCATCCCATGATATCTTCATTTTTAATAAAGTCCACCAACTAAGTGGTCCTGTTTGTCACCTCTCTCTGTAATGCACAAGTGATAATTCAAGAAGGTTACAGATTTCTTTGAGGCTGACAGCCCACAATCTGGATATTGTCAATAGCCTTCTAAACTACACACATTTCACATCTAGTGGGCCATCAGTGATTCCCACTATTGGGGGAGCCAGAGAAGCAAGGCAAAATCTCCTATCTGAACCTGGCTCAATCTGCTCACATGGTAGTATCTCAAAATATCTGGGACAGCAACACCTCAGTGAAGGGAGGATTTACACACAATGGTAGCCCTGATTCTAAACCCAGTTCAAATAAAGTTGATTTTCCATTGTATCTAATATATGGAATAGGAACATCAATTGGGAAGACTTTAAAAACAAAAAAAATAAGGTATGTATGGCAAAGCATTCACCTAGACCAGGATAAGGTGAAGTATTGCCATGCTTGTATGTCTTAAAAGGTGGGGTTAGTTTAAATCAAAAATACAAACAAGATTAGAAATATAAACCCTGAGGTATTTAAAACCCCGGAGAGAGAGGAAGACGAACAGAGAGTAACTATTGACCTATATCCTCTCAAATCACTAATCTAGTGAGGCAGAGAGGGGAGAAAGGTAAGAGGGGAGGGACGGGCAAAGAGAGGGGGGAGGGAAAGAGAGGGGGGAGGGAAAGAGAGGGGGGAGGGAAAGAGAGGGGGGAGGGAAAGAGAGGGGGGAGGGAAAGAGAGGGGGGGGAAAGAGACGGGGGGGGGGAAAGAGAGGGGGGAGGGAAAGAGGGGGGGAGGGAAAGAGGGGGGGAGGGAAAGAGGGGGGGAGGGAAAGAGGGGGGAGGGAAACTAGGGGAAAAGCGGATAAGTGGGGGGTGAATGAGAGAAAGGGAGGGAGAAGGGGGGGCAGGGAAGAGAAGAAGGGAGCAGAGGAGTCAGAGACTGGGGACACCTGCGGGTCCCCGCCCACCCTCTTCCTTCCCTGCACCGAGAGATTGATTTTAAGATGTTAAGAGTGAGAGGAGGGGGGAGCCGGTAATTGGGGGGCCCTTGACTGAAAACAATAGTACAGCTATCCCCTGGTTCAAATTACGGGAAAAATACAAAATATTCCACTCAGGATTGCTGCTTTAGGGGAGGGCACTTTGTACTAGAAAGCCAAGTTAAATATACAGACGTTCCCCGGTTATCCGCTGAAACGCATCCCGCCGTTTCCGCGGATCGGTCTCAAAAAGTGGCGAGGCTTTTTTCAATAAAGTTAAGTTGAAAAGTACATACTTGCCTTATTAGTGGCCCACCCACTTTGCGAACCAATCAGCAGTCGAATGTATGAGGCAAGAGGGTTAACGAAAAACCCGTTATCCGCCGTCAGATAGCAAAACGTCGGATTGCGAATCCAACGTTATTCCGCGGCGGTGAGGGTCGGATAATCCGTTCCGACGTCCGATAGTGTGTTCAGCGAGATTCATTATGACGCGTTGGATAATCCGTTCCGAAGGATGACGGATAGCGAGAACCACCTGTATTTCTATTTCACAGTTATCCAATTTACACCTGCACCCGTGTTTCATGCGAGAATAAATTAGCAAGCAGTTGTCATTTCAATCTGTGTGAGCAATATAGTGCGATAACAACTTGCCTGATCAATGTAAAAAGCAGTTCCAGCTCGTATTTCTCTCCTCTGCTTGAGATCAGCTTCTGTTGTGTCTCTGGACAGAGCAATATATTCTACCTCACGCTTAGTTAGCTCCTGCAATAAGAAGTGTGAAGTTATTTCACAAGCAAAGCTGAACTCAAACTAATGAATTATATATATGTGTTAATCAGGCTACCATATTTCCCTTTCAATTACATTATTATGTATAAAAAAAAGTTTTACTTTAGTTCGTGTATGGCTCCTGTTGGATATTTGGCCCATGATTTTATGTTCGGAGCTTAGGTACAGTATGTTAGAACAAGGGTGCGCAATCTTTTCCCCGTGCGCACCCCTGCCTGCTCTCTTCGGCGCCTTGCGCGCCCCACCTGCTCGGCTCCGGCATCAAATGACGCACGGGGCCATGTGACATCATGTTGCCATGGTAACGTGCCGTCACATGACCCCGTGCGCCATTTGACACTGGGTTACCATGAAGACGCGTTGCTGGAAAGGAAGGTAAGCCTGTTATAGAGGCCTCGCGCGGTCCCCCGGCATTTATTTTAAATGGCTTGGGGGAGAGCTCGGGACCTTTATAACTGCAGCACCACCCTCCCCAGAAAATCTAGCGCCTCACCAGGGGGGCGTACCCCCCAGTTTGCGCACTGCTGTGTTAGAAGAAGGATTTGTATTCTTAGTGGAGCGTCTGATTGATCCACCAACATTACGGTTTCTGCTCCAAAGGACATCAAACGTCAATGCTCTCTGCCCTCAACCCCCCCCCCTTCCATTTAAAGATAAAAAGCCATGAACAGGAAGGAGTGTGTTTGGCAAAGAACTACATGAGAGTGGCTTTTCTTTCCATTGTAGCTTAGTGAAGGCAAAGAGAGACAGCTATAGGATTAAACGTGCAGCCTGCAGCCGATGATGCAAATATTGCAGGACATTAATAAGGTCTGGAATGTTCAATATACCTTTTCTCATTTCCTATTAAACCCTTACGACCCTTTACAAACTTTTTAACAAATGCTTTTTCCCCTGCATATTTTAGATTTTTTTTTACAAATGGAAATACCGGTTGTACAGAAAGATTAACACAAGAGAAAAAACATAGCAGCTGAACTTACCAAATATTGCATAGCAATAGATCGTCTTAATGGTCCAGGAGGACCGATGAGAAAGATATCTTGTCCCAGGAGATCTTTTTGCATTATCCATCTCAGATGTTGTACTACTGTCTGGCATAAAGGATCAGGAACTATAGAGAAATACAGAAAGGGTATCTCTGATTTTTCCATAGGCATTTGTTACAAGAAGGCATAGCCCAAAGCCTAGTGACACAAAGTATATCTTGGGACAAACAGTGATTTTATTTAGCTATGTTATCTTTAATCTGCACAGAATGCTGCTTGACTGCTTCAGAAAGATATACTGTACTTGTTTCAGACGCTCTGTCATACCAACACAAGTCTACTCTTATAATTACTGTATTAAGACAATAGTGTGTATGTAACCATTCCAAAAAGAGACTGAATCGGACAAAGGTTTTACCTGAGCGCTCCAAGCATCATCTTATACAAAAGAAACAGGGTGTAACAATCTCACACTCTTCCCTGTCACATTTGAGTAAAAAATGAAGGATTCTTTATAGTGGAAGACAATATTATAGCTGTATATTATACTTTGGAAATAGTTATGACAGCCATAAACGTCAATATGCCTGGTTCACAAAAAATATTCCACGTTATTGGAAATTTTCATATGGGACATCCAAGAAGTATTATGTAGAGAATTTAACAATTACAAAAATCTGTATCCTACTTCTACAGACTATATTTTCTTGTAATCTCCACTCCTTGGATGGGGACAATGCGAAGGTCTTCCGGACAAACGTTGTGCCGCTCTGAATTTTCTTTTCGGCTTCCATAGATAACAGCAAAACTCAGTACAAAACAGAGGTCTACTTTCACATGAATGAATCAAGACATTTCAAGTCCACCTCGAAAGACATACAAGGCTACTCTATGCAGCAAGTTCACCACACAATTGAAAAGAAAAAAACAGACAAAAGTGGCATATCTAACTACTCAATATAGAAAAAAATTGAGATCAACAAAAAAATATATATATATAACCACGCAATTCACAATCATACAGTTTACAAAAGAGCTAAACTTTACCCTTTACTATAATAATGTATATAATAAAATTAATTTGGTATTGTTCAACTTGGGCAAATTCCTGAATTAAAGGGCATTGCTGAAGAGATTGAAACCCCTTCATTAAAAAGATATATGAGCCAATCTAAAGCCACGGTAAGCCCCACAGCGTGCCTCCTTTTGATTGATGATCACTTTAATCTACTGAATGTGCAGTTTCAAAGCTAAGACAAAAAATGGTGTACACTAAAATATAGCACACAAGTTAATTGTCAAAAAAGTTAAAAATCCTCACGGTTTTTACAATTAAAAAAATGGGGTACCACTGATTTTCCTGGGTTACTTAGTGAAAATGTATGGCCCAGTAATGCCCTATTATAGGCTAATTATTTATGACATATTATATATATATTTTTATTACTCCCTCCATAGTGCTTTGTAAGTTCCCCCCAACCTACTCCACAAGCCTCCCTGCCCACTTCACCCCAGAATCACCCTCCCTGCCCACTCCACAATCCTTCCACCATCGTTTTTTCAATCCCTGTGCCTACTCTACATGCCCTGCTCCACCCCTCTTGACAAACCCCCGATCCCTGGTCCAACAAGATCACCTCCCCCCCCAACCAACTTCACATTCCATTTCCCCCCTCTCCCCAAGCCCCCCTCCCTGCCCACACAGCAAAGCTCAGACAGATTGTGGGAACCCCCCCCCCCCCCCCCGATTAGGACTATGGGCTGTTGTTGAGGGGGGGCTGGAACGCTGCTGCAGTTGATTTACGTGGACTTTTAATGCACACAATTGCACAGAATGTTGACCAGTCAGGATGCAGCATTTCAGTAATGCCCTCCTGTTTACCCTATGATTAAAGAAATTGTGCATCTCAGACTAGCATTGGAATTGGCAGACTTAAAATAACAAATTCTCCACAAAATCAAATCAATAATTATTTTAATGGCAATGCAGAACATGCCACTTGTTCGTATTGCAGATTTTAGGCTGGTCGAACTGAATGCTTGTACATGGGAGGAAAGTTTTTGGCAGGGATACAAAGTATTAAGTAAATCACTTTGGAAAATAAGATTGAGCAGTCTGATTTGCTAAAATTGGCAGTAAGATATGTTATTTGAGTTCCAAGCTGCAAAAGGTGTTGAAAGTGTACTATGATTACGTTACGATTAAATCGCAATTATGTCACAAAACTGAAGGCTCATGAACCCAAACTGCTCAGTAACATTTAAGAAACTTGTTCTCTTCATTCAAATTTATGAACATTCCAGTAAAAGTCATAAAATGTATTTAACCACACATATTTGATTATATGTTCCATGTAGCGGGGACTTCCTTACCTACTGTACCAGTACATAATAATGTGCCTTTACTTGTATGTTTTCTTAATGCCTTTTGCATCACTGCAATACAAAATATGTTGAGTACCTGATAAATACAGTATAATTTATAATACCCTATAAGATAAATAATAATACATGAATAAGATGGAGTATACAACTGTACCCTCTTCAGCGAATGGGTTTACAAGTGAGCAATATCCCCTATGGCAAATTGATGTACTGTATGACATGTTTGAGGTCATATCCCACTGTCTTTCTGTTTGTTGCTGTGTGACTTTCGTACAGTACTGTATACTGATCACAGGAGGTGTGTTTAATCTTCTCAGGAGCACTGCTGTTATTAACCTGCTGCAGAAGTGCAGTTTCAGCACCATAGACAGCACCTCAACTCCATCACTTCAAATTATTTTACAAGTACAAGCGCTCTGTTCTAACATGAGTTAAGACCACATTGCAGGAACATAAAATGGTCTCTTAAAAGATGTATTTAAAGCTAAGCAATACATGTTCTACCTATTTAATCCATAAACATTCTATGTTTCTTTTTTCACGCCCAATTTCATTTTTAAATGGTCTACTCATATTTTTACAGATGTAGCTGACATTATTGCACCCGTGAATGCCCTGAAGGACAGGGAACTGGAGCATTATTTGGAACAATGGTTAAGGAGATAACACAAGTTTAACATGTTATATTGAGTGTTAACTCAACTTAACATAGGTAATAATGTCTGCTACATCTGTATATTGTAGACATTGTGATGTTTTTTTTGTAGAAACTCCTCAAACATTTAACTATTTTAATCAGGACCCTTTTGTCTACCAGTGTGTTTGTTACTTTTCATTTTGTGCTGCTCAGTTGAAGATTTGGATTGAAATAAAATGTTTATCTCACAACAAATTAAAATATTTTTGTTGTACACTATTTGCTAATAGGATCATCCCTCAAACACATTAATTATCATGTTTACTATGTTTATGAATAAATGTTACCGAAATCCCTGGTTGGTATAATGCAGCAATGATGACATGGGGCAATGTATTGAGGATATTTCGGAGCAGAGAAAGTGTACTTTTTGGTGCCCAGCTGCATCAAACGTAAGAGACTGTTTATTGCATCTGGTGGCGATTGTTAGAAGCCAGGAAGATACGCCACATTAAACTTGGCACAGATTTAAGGAAGAAAGAGTGACGCACAGTTTGACATATCTCCTAATTTGTGCATCGTGTTACTTCCCCCTTCTGACGTTCCCCAAATCCCAAGCTGATGTACGTGGGTCACAAACTGGAGCAAAGTGCTTGATGCATAAAGGTGCAAGGTGAAACATATATAACATTGAGGATAAAGCAGTATAAAGCTGTATACCAAATCACAACAATGCCTTTTTTATATAGTGGCAACTGGCTGAATTAAGCTTGCCCCAATATATATATAAAAATTAGCTTGCCCATTCATTGCCATAGTGGCAAACCATGCACATATTATGGACATAGTTTACCACTGTGCCAATCAATTGGTTCATTGGCAAATGTTTTTTGTATTGCAATGTAATTTATTCAGTGTTTGTTTTTTATTTGTAGCTTGTCCATTCATTGCTAGAGTGACAAACTACTGTGCCAACCAATGGGTAGAGGGGGAGGGAAGTGGGGGTAGTTGCCTTGGGGAGTGTGATTAGGCCTACCGGATGGGTAGCGGGGGGTGGGAGTTAACCCCTAAATAACTATAGTGGTTAGTAATTAATGGGTTAGTGGCCAGTAGTTTGATTTTTATTGTAATTTTGCTGGCCATGAACAATGGGGAGGAAGACCAGGACAGTCTTCATCCTGGCAGAGGTAAGTAGAACTTTAATTTACTTTATTCTGGCTGCTTAATGTTGTATTTTTAATGGACAAATAAGCTATAATCCATATCTGGGTAATAGGGATTTTTACCATTACCGTATTTTATGTGTGAGGGGAGTGGGGTTGGTGGGGGTAGAAGCGATGGGTGAAGGAGGTATTTGGCCCATGGTGGGTGTTTATGACTAACGGGTGTGTAGCGGGAGTGGATAACTCTAAGGTTAGTAACCGCTAAGGTTATGAAAGGGTTAACTCCTCCTCCTGCATAAACACCCCCATGGGCCAAATACCACCTTCACCCACCTCCTGTACCCCCAATAAACCGGGCACTGAAATTTAACCCCTTAATTACCTTAGTGGTTAGCCGCTAAGGTAATGAAGCTATGTGTAAATGTTATTTTTATTACATAAGATGGAAGCAGGGGGTCTACAGAGATGGTATTAATGTGGGTCAGCTCCGAAGACTTCAATCCGATGCAGTAAATCCTTCCACAAATTCCATCCCAAATCCCATCCCGCCACCTTTGATGTGGTGGGAGCGCTATTTTCAGTCCTGCTGAGATTATCGAAGCTACTAGAATAGGGCGATTTCAGAAAAATGCGAGTTTGAGCTCTTTTTGAGCTTCCGCTCAGTGTGTCTGAGTCGCAGCGCCACCGCTCGGGAAGGAGCACTTACCGAACATGTTCGGCATGCTATCGAAGCTTTCTGAATAGCTACCTACGCAAAATTGTTCGGGAAGTGCTCAAAAAGCTTGATGACTTAGTTATCAAAGTTTATAGAATAGGCCCCATAGAGAGGGTCGGGGTACCTTACAATACATAGGATCTTAAACACGCTATTAGAGAGGGTTGGGGTTCCTTACAATGCATCTGATATAAGCTATTAACAAGGGTTGGAGCTCCTTACAATGCATCTGATCTCAGACGCGCTATTAGAGAGGGTTGGGGCTCCTTACAATGAATCTGATCTCAGACGCGCTATTAGAGGGGGTTAAGGTTCTTTACAATGCATCTGATATCACACTCGCTATTAGAAAGGGTTTGGGTTCCACAGAATTTCACAATATAATTATAGAGTTCCTTAACCAACAAAAGGTTGGAAACCACTGATTTATAGGGAATAAGGGACAATGTTGAAACAAAAGGTAAAGTGGCTGCTCGTTGTGGGAAGGTGTATGCCTCAGCCGCACCGGTGATATTATTTAGATTTAGGGGTGTGAATGTTAGGGTGTGTTAGCATGGAGTTTGGTTCAGATGCACAGCAGGTCCTTATAGAGTAAGAGAATTGGAGGGGAGAGGGGGGTGAAAGATGTTAGGGGTATGCCAGGTAGGCTTCCTTGAAAGATGAGGTGAGCAGGGGAGGAGATGTAAATTTGGGTATCATTGGCATAGAGATGATACTGAGAGCCAAAGGATGGTATAAGTTCACCAAGAGAAGACGTGTAGAGTGAGAATAGCAGAGGGCCAGGGACAGAGCCTTGTGGAACCCCAACAGATAGAGGGAGCGATACAAGAGAAAGAAACACTGAAAGAGCTGTTGGAAACGTAGGCTGTAAACCTGAAAAAGGCTGCGTCACGTAGGCCAATGTCGTAGACAATGAGCAGGAGAAGGAGGTGAGCACACAACCAACCAGGGATTTCAGAAGGACATACTGTAAAATACCTAGCAAATGTACAAAAACGACAAACAATAATATTTACCACATTATTGTCATTATTATTTACCACCCTATAGAGAACCCAAGTACATCCAACCAATAACACTAAAGCTTCACAATGTAGGTAGCACACAAAAACTTTGTGATATCACCAAGACCTAATATAACAAAACCTAGTTTATAAATGGAATAAGTGATTTGAATCCAAACAAATAGATCTAGGCATCGCCAGACTGTATGATCGGTATCCACTAATACATTATTTATTTTCACTCACCCCCTAACACTTGTGGCTTCTCATGGCTCTGCTGCTCTAGTCAGCAGCATCATGACCCATCAGTGTTAGCTAGTATGATTTTTATACTGACATTGTGGCTATTTTCTCTTTTGTGAGTGTCTGCAGCGTATCCCAGTGAAAGTGGCATCCATCTACAGGGCTCTGTGGTCTTGGAGAAATGCTGTTAGAATTATAGTGTAAAGAACGAAGGTACTGCCAGTGTAAATCCCTGCAGGTACAGCGAGAATGTGCAAGCAGATAACACAGCGTCTGAGCACAACAGTCAAAGTAATAAAGTGAAATACGTAGTTGCTAAAAAGAGTGTGAAACAAATGGAATTAGGACGTGCAATATATCCAAACTAAAACAGCAACAATTACTTACTGTAGTTTTGCGGCACGAGTTCCGGATTCTTTGCCAGCTTCAGTTTATAGGATACATCTCCAATATTAACAGTGTCACCTGTAAGATAAGTGGGACAAATAGCACAATATAAATAGACTGATACGTTATCTCAAATCAAAAGATGAATTATTCCACTTACAAGCTTCACTAATGTCCAAAACTGTAAGCCACAAAACTTCTTAGGAGTCGGGATTCCATCAAACAATCTGACACACAAAATATTTGCACATTTTAATTCCCTCAGGGTAGTTAAAGTGATTAAATACGGATAAAAAATGCTGCTTATTCTAGCCAGACTAGCCCACCATAAATAATAATTAATTGAACTATCGTGAAGGAATATGAGTCCATCTGCTTCATAACCCTATGCTATGTCATGTTACACAAACTGTATTACGTGTAACTAACACAAAGCTCAGATGGAACCTATTCTGTGCTATATAGGTCTATAAAGCATTGAGCTGAAAAGGTTAACGGAGGTAATGCACACACAGGTAAAAAGGTAAAATAAACATCTATTTTTGCACTTTACTTTGTAACAATTAGGTTAGTTCTTTTTGCTAGCAAGTACACTGTTATTATATTTACGTGTCTTTTCGTGTTTTTTGTACACTTGGTAACATCCTTCTGACCCATGTTATTTTGTGTTCAGAATCTTTTCACTATATTTTGTGCTCCTTCCGAGCATTTTTTGTGCTCCGTCGTTTAGTTACCATGACAACTTGCTAGGCACCAATAACAGTTTCCCCGCAGCATCCAGCCCACCTCTCTCTGTATCTATTCTGAGTGAATGCGCTTGTCCTAGTTGTCTTGAAAAATCCGTTGTGGGAGCCGAAATGCTGACAACATGACAGTAAATTATCAATAAGTCCACCGCAGATGCTGTCTAGACGCTACTTTACACTCTTTTAGTTTATATATTTGGCCAAGTAATTGCTGCCTCATTTATTTTTAGGTACAAATATATTTTGTCTCAATTTTATTTTAAAGTAATGTTAAGTTGATGCTACTAAATGATGAATTTATTGTCGCTTGAAAATATTGGGAATACATTGAATAGTATGCAATATATACAATCATACTTTGTGTCTAAAGCTTTTTTTTTCTCATGTATTATATTATGTCATGTAAAGACTAACAGAGTAAAATAAAAGTCTTCAATGTAACTTAAAAGGAAATTACCAAATGCCAACATCTATAACAATGAAAATGTCTCATTCTGTTTCCTGGAGAGAACAAAAACAGAAGTATAACGAGCTAAAAGGACACGAGATAAGCATGATGCTTTGAGAGTGGAAATGTGAGGAGGCAGAGATCATCAGGTATTCAGGGAACATCGCTGACCTCTATGTCTATCCCCAGGAGTATCAGAGAGCACCTGCCCTTAGCATTTTCTGCAACCAGCGTAGCACAGCAAACATAGAAAAGCTGTGGCAGTGGTCAAAAGGATTTTACAGTTCATCAAAATTAAAAACAAGTAACACTTTTAATAATTGTCCATCAAAAATATATTTTCCCCATGGCATTCCGAAATGGGAGGGTCAGACCAAAGGAAACACCCTGAGGCATTTCCCAACATCACCTACTGTAGCTTCATGAGAGGGTCTCTACCTTTAGTGTGAGGAGCATGGTTCCCATTTGATATGAGTTAACCCTCAAGATCCACATCAACACATCATGCTGGGCAAAGCCACAGAGAAAAGTCAGGTTGGAGCAAAGACCAGTTAGAGGAGTAAAAGGGAGATATCCATGGGAGGAGCAACTGCTAGAGACGAGCATGGGTCAAAAGAGTACCTCTTACTACTAGACGATTGACAATAGTTGCCTTCCAGTTTGAATTTCCAGGAATTCAACACCCTCCCCATTTTATGATGGAGAACAAGTGATCAGATGTTTCAAATACAAAATTAAAACTACTCTTAGCGCTACTTAGCCTACACTAATATCTATGCTAATATCAATTAACAATGTATGATAATCACATGTGAAATCAAGAAATGTGACAGCGGAATAAATAGTGTCCAACAGTGTTTGAGATGCAGCTTCGACGCCCTCTCAGTGTACACATCCCCAGTGCGTTCCAAACCTCTCAAACGTTGCAGCTCTATGCGCATGCGCCGCTCAGATGACGTATGCAGGTGACGTGCAGAGAACTGGAATTGTCCCTCCGGTCAGACATGTACCTACTCGTACGCATTTCATCAATCTATGTTAGCTTCATCAGGGTGCTGCGAGTGAGAGGCTGCTGCTCGACTTAGGCTCCTGTGTCGGCGCTGCAAGCGTGCATGCCTGGCTGGCGGAGCATGCAGCCGAGATCCCCGGACTGCAATGAGCTGCAGGGGAAAGGCGGGGGAGCGTGGTGGGGGGCGTGGCCACGACGTCACCCGGCAGGTTCGCCCTCATTGGTTGAACGGCCGGGGGGGTGTTGCCAGCATTCCATCGCAAGTTGTGAGCACAGATTTCCTGTCTTCAGGGAAATCTGTTTGCACAAAGCGCCGGCCAAGGCAGCAAGCAGGCCCGGCCCCATTGAGGGGTGGTTCTTCTCCGTGCAGCAGGGACCTGGCCTTAGTCCAGGAACCCGAGCTGCATGACCTGGACAGGAGAGCAGAAACACCCGACTCGGGAGACTATACCTTGCCTTAAAGAACTTGTAATCTGAGAGTGAGACCATTGTTTTCATACAAATATATTTTATTTGAAACATTTTACTCTATTGGTTCCCCTCTCTTTTATTCTCTTTATTAAAATGTTTCTATGTTCAGTGTTTATATGTCCACTATGTTGTTTGTTACTGCACCAGTGAGCGCACTATAATTTGGAACTTTATCATCAAAGTTTCACCTGGATAGATTTATATTGAGGCTGCCAAATCTGATATCAGGATGTATGGAAGCCTCGGAGATAGCATGGAAAACCACAAAAGACAGGAGTCCGAAAAGTATAAAAAGTGACAGAATTTAATGTAACACAGAAATAACAAGACAGAAAAAACTAAATAGAGTCTGCAAAATGTGCAGAGCTACACCAAAAAGCTATGGTAGCTAAAAAATTAACATGGGACAATTAGTGCTAAGGGAAATAACAGGAGAAACCAAGGAAAGCTGCAAGGAACTGCAGTGCTACCTGCAACAGCAATAATAAACAAGGGGACAAAATAGTGCAAAGGGAATACATGACAAAAAATAAAAAAGGTACCTGAATATCTGTCAAACTAGGAGCCAGAGGGAAGAAAAACAGGGAAAGATGCAGCACTAGGGAACAAAGAATAACCTGACTCCTGACCTGTAAACAGAATGATTAAAAAGCGAAGACCAAACAGGATATGTGGGGTTTTATAGCCAAACTAGGATAGCAGCTGGCCTCATTAACGGATATGGTTCGGACCAGTTCTGGACCTAAACCTTACTCCTCTGTGCGCCCCTACAGGTCTAGGAAGAGTACTGTGGGACGGATTCATAACGTGAGGACTCGTGCTCTGCGGAGGGGACTGAAAACCAAAGTTTTCAACATAATCGCAGTGCCGGTTTCACTTTGAAAATGTCCCACTATTTTGCTGTCCACGCGTTATTTTTAGGTTTTAACATTGTATGGAGCTTTTCTCTAATTTATTGATACTAATAAAATGAATTGTATATTATATAATCAGTAGAGGTAGAGTGCTATTAATAGGGATTCTTTTCTTCTTTTTTACGCTATGTGCACATTCCCTTAAGCACCACTCTATTATGTTACATATTATATTAGAGCAGGGTCTTTTCTTTGATTATATATATATATATAGCAAATGGAAATATTACTGTATGTTCATTTGCATGTCTTAGACAGGTCTGCAACCCTGTCTTTCGCCATTATCGCCCAGCATACAGCACTTCCACTGCAGCAAGGGATTCTGGGAAATGACATGCAAATGAGCACACAGCCTATGCTTAAAAGCTGTGTTTAAAGCAGCATGCATTGGCTTAAGGGTTGCTCGTGTAATATGAGCTTGAGACAAAAGGTGGCACTGTGTGCTCATTTGCATGTAATTTCCCAGAATCCCTTGCTGCAGTGGAAGTGCTGTGTACTGGGCGATAATGGTGAAAGGCAGGGTTGCAGACCTGTCTAAGACATGCAAATAAACATACAGTAATATTTCCATTTGCTATACTGTATGCTTTACTGTGGAGTGTTTTTGTCACTTTTTTATCCACCATAACCTTAATAAGTGTGGTATATATATATATATATATATAATATATATATATATATATATATATATATCAGAATAAATGAGTTCTTCAGTATTAGGTGATATCTTTTTTATTGGACTAACAATTTATGTCATAGGACAAGCTTTCGAGAGTTATCCTCTCTTCTTCAGGTCAAGCAATACTGATATACAAAGGATTCAATGGCTAAAACAGTGTAGAGAGGGAAAAAAAAACAGATATTTACTGTATATAAGGTAGGGTGTTAAATGTGTTTGAAGCCGGGGGACAGTGTCAAAGAAAGGTGGGGAGGGGGAGGGATATATATATACATATATATATATATATATACACATATATATATATATATATATATATATATATACACATATATATATATATATATATATATATATATATATGACATGGACACCTCATGTTAACATAGCCCCTGAGAAAGTTCCGCACAAACGAAACGCGTTGGGCATTTGCCCAGGAGAGCAGCGGACCAACCACTCATAAGAAACATCTACTTCTCCAGGCTCATAGCTCCGTGTGATAAGTAGCGGCGACCATTTCCACAGGTGACGTCGCTTGCGTGTACATGGGAGGAGAGGCAAGAACGGGGGTTGTTGGCGTGAACTCCAGGACATCTTTGAAATGCACACATGGCCCCTGGGTGGTCATACCGCCTTTATTTTTTTTTCCATTTTGTAAGTGCATTCTACATTACATTTACATGAGTAAAATATAAATATCGCACAATTTTCTTGTCTTTTATTGCATTAAGGATTATTTCAAGAGTTCTGCTGTTTGCATGCAGAGGTCTTTCCTCTGAAATGCTTGTTTTAATTGGACACCATGTGAGTGGGATTAACATTAGTTAATTTCTAGTTATCCACATTACCAGTGTTGCACTATTTTTCTTCCTTTGTTTTCCCCTTTTCACATCATTTGCCCTCCAAGATTTGTGTTTTTTTGCATTGTAAATGGAAAGCTGACTAAACAACAACAGGTTTCTCTACTTGCATCACTAGTCCCTAGCACTAGTTGTAATACTAATCCTCAGGATCACTCACATTAGCTGCCCCCAACACCGCTTTCACCACGGCTGAGCAACGTGTATAATAATAATAGCATGTTCTTGTATAGCGCTGCTAGTTGTACGCTTTACAGAGGCTGAGGTCCCTGCTTGGAGCTCGCAATCTATTTTTTGGCGCCTGAGGCACAGGGAGATAAAGTGACTAGCCGACACCAGGAATTGAACCAGGCTCCCCTGCTTCAAACTCTCAGTGCCAGTCAGTGTCTTTACTCACTGAGCCGCTCCTTCTCTATCCGACTATGCTCTCTGTACTGTACCTGCCTACACTCTGTGTATTGTGTACTCTCTGTACGGTACCCGTCTATGCTCTCTACATTACACCGGTCTGTGCTATCTGTATTGTATGTTTTCTGTACTGTACCAGTCTATTAAACCTGCCTGTGCTCTGTGTATTGTGTGCTCTTTTTATTGTACCTGCCTGTGCCCTCTATATTCTGTGCTCTCTGTACTATACCTGCCTGTGCCCTCTTTATTCTGTGTTCTATGTATTATACCTGCCTGTGCCCTCTTTATTCTGTGTTCTATGTATTATACCTGCCTGTGCCCTCTATATTCTGTGCTCTCTGTACTATACCTGCCTGTGCCCTCTTTATTCTGTGCTCTCTGTACTATACCTGCCTGTGCCCTCTATATTCTGTGCGCTCTGAACTATACCTGCCTGTGCCCTCTATATTCTGTGCTCTCTGTACTATACCTGCCTGTGCCCTCTTTATTCTGTGCTCTCTGTACTATACCTGCCTGTGCATTGTGTGCTCTCTGTACTATACCTGCCTGTGCTGTGTATTGTGTGCTCTTTTTATTGTACCTGCCTGTGCCCTCTTTATTCTGTGCTCTCTGTACTATACCTGCCTGTGCCCTCTTTATTCTGTGTTCTCTGTATTATACCTGCCCGTGCCCCCTATATTCTGTGCTCTCTGTACTATACCTGCCTGTGCATTGTGTGCTCTCTGTACTATACCTGCCTGTGCTGTGTATTGTGTGCTCTTTTTATTGTACCTGCCTGTGCCCTCTTTATTCTGTGCTCTCTGTACTATACCTGCCTGTGCCCTCTTTATTCTGTGCTCTCTGTACTATACCTGCCTGTGCCCTCTTTATTCTGTGTTCTCTATATTATACCTGCCTGTGCCCCCTATATTCTGTACCCTCTGTACTATACCTGCCTGTGCATGGTGTGCTCTCTGTACTATACCTGCCTGTGCCCCCTATATTCTGTGCCCTCTGTACTATACCTGCCTGTGCCCCCTATATTCTGTGCCCTCTGTACTATATACCTGCCTGTGCCCCCTATATTCTGTGCCCTCTGTACTATACCTGCCTGTGCATTGTGTGCTCTCTGTACAATATCTGCCTGAGCTCTGTGTATTGTACCTGTGGATGTGCTGTGGCCCCTGGTGAGAGTGGGCTGGGGGGCTGCTCCCCGGCGGTTCAGCAGCTGGTTGAGGAGACACCGGACCCTTCGCAGAGAGGAGGCGGGGAGACGCCCCGGGGGAGGCAGGCGGAGCAGGGACTGCATGGGGAGCAGCACTGGGGCCCGGGCACAGAGACAGGCACTGTGATACTGTGATACTGTGTGTGTGTGTCAGTGATAGTGGCACAGTGTGTGTGACAGTGTCTGTGTCAGTGATAGTGCCACAGTGTGAGAGGGACCTTGTGTGTCAGGGATAGTGACACTATATGTGTGAAAGTAATAGTGTCTGTGTGCAGGGGCAGTGACACTGTGTGTGTGCTCCCAAGCTTTCTTACTGTGTCATTGTGAGTGTCCTCCACTGGCTGTGTGATTGTGTCCCCGGTTCATGTGCTGCAGGGGAAGGAGATGAGTGAAGCACAAATTCCGACCGGAAACACTTCCCCACGTAACCTTCCCCACATCTAGGTGAGAGAGTGATCTGTGACGTGTGTGTGTGTGTGTGTGTGTGTGTGTGTGTGTGTGTGTGTGTGTGTGTGTGTGTGTGTGTGTGTGTGTGTGTGTGTGTGTGTGTGTGTGTGTGTGTGTGTGTGTGTGTGTGTGTGTGTGTGTTAGTTATACTGTGACATGCAGCACAAGCATGTGTGTGTGATGTATACTGTGACATGCAGCGTGTGTGTCTGATGTACACTGTGGCATGCAGTGAGTGTGATGTATACTGTGACATGCAGCGTGTGTGTGTGTGTGTGTGTATACTGTGATATGCAGCCTGTATGTATGTATGTATGTGGGTTTTCTGGCTATGCATCTTAACCCTGGCTGTGCTTAAAGCTGTGACCATGCAGCAAGCTTAAGCCTATAGGGAACCATGTTAAACATGGTTTTGAAGCAAAAGGTGACACTGTGTGCCCATTTGCATGTAATTTCCCAGATCCCTTGCTGCAGTGTAAGTGCTGTGTGCTGGGTGATAATGGTGAAAGGTGGTGTTGCAGACCTGCCTAAGACATGCAAATGAGCATACAGGAATATTTGCTATATGTATACTGTGATATGTATGTCTGTGTGCTTGTTATGTATACTGTGACATGCAGCGTGTGTGTGTTATGTATACTGTGACATGCAGCCTGTGTGTTATGTATACTGTGACATGCAGCCTGTGTGTGTTATGAATACACAGAAACACACTAGTCAGCCATTATTTGCCTGCAACAAGATGGTCTTTTAGCCTGTAGCCATCCATCTTCACAGGTTTGGGGCACCTGCCGGGATTGATCTCTAATGTGCTGGCCAGGCCACCATGTTATGAGTCACGTCACCATGGCAAGGGTTGATATAATAACCACTATAGATGACCGACCACTCAGCCTATTAGAACAGTTAATTAATATTCCACCAGTGCATAGGGACACAGGGAACCTGTAACGCATAAAGTGTAACTTGAAGAAATTACACTAGATCCCTATCACAACTGCACTCAAGGTGTGTAATAATACAACATAATTTCAGACTTAATAAATCATAGAATCCAAATATTCTTAATGTTGCAACTTGATACATGGTTCTAAATAAACACTTTAGCAGGAATAGCCAACTGACAAGAATACTAAAACATCTATAACTGTCTATGAAAATAATACAATTTAATTAACGATAATATTAAACAACGAAGCATGTGAGGTTTATATATATACAGTGAATCATAAAAAGCCCCAGGATAGGCGATACAATACAGGACACTATTGGATAACCTGAACTCAGGTAAGTATGATACATATAGGTGTCTCTGGATATCTCTGATTACTGTATCAGTGACAATAGAAAGTTATAGATGTTTTAGTACTCTTGTCAGTTGGCTATTCCTACTAAAGTGTTTATTTAGATCCACCATATATCAAGTTGCAACATTAAGAATATTGGGATTAAGTCTGAAATTATGTTGTATTATTGCACACCTTGAGTGCAGTTGTGATAGGGATCTAGTGTAATTTCTTCAAGTTATACTTTATGTGTTAAAGGGCTGATATATACATTTCGGGATGAAATGGGAGAGAATACCACTGAGGAAGTCATAATACGTAACGAAACGCTTTGGGCATTTCCCAAGGAGGACTTGTGTAAACTGTCTGTGATATTCGCCTCTAGTGACGTGAGAAAGAAGCACATTACTGTTCTGACAAACACCTGAGAATGACAAGTAGCATGTAGGCTACATCACTCGATTTAAGAATATAGTAAAAAAAATAAAAATATTTCAGCACTGATGGCTGTTAACACCAGTTATCACTTAGCAAAGTGATTTTACATCCTATGTTTGAGTATATCTAATTTTGATACAGCGCTACCAAGCACGAAACGCACTAGAGAGACTTGCTGGTTTCTCAGTTTTTATTCATGTGCCAATAAATATTTTAGTAGACTACTTCAGCCCTCATTTGTTTTCAGCAGCTGTGCACCGTTTGTTTTGAATCTCTGTATATCTCATTTTAAACCTTTTTTAATATACAATTAATTTGACCTATACGATGGAGAATGCACTACTCTGTTTTGTTAAGGTCTCGTGTGTGTGTGTGTGTGTGTGTGTGTGTGTGTGTATGTTTATGTAGCGCTTCTTCCCCCCTCTGGGAGATCTGCCCTTTCTACAGGTGTCTGTTGGTGCAAGTACCTGTTGGTGTCCAGGAGATGCTGAGGTTCCGCTATGTTGTAGGGAAACAGGACAGGCTTTAGTTGTGGCTTTGTGGTTCTTTCTCTTTGTGCTACCACAGGTTCCAGGAGTGCTGGATGCAGTCCCCATGATAGAACACTTTCATCCTCTCCCCGAGTAACTGCACCCTCAGGCCAGAGTAAATTGAACAGGAGTCTTTATTGGCATCCACTGCAGACAGTACATACAGTGAATACTCTTTGGATTCCATGCTTCTTGATGGTCTCTGGGTCAGATATGTCCTTAGGCCTTATCCAAGCCCCTTAGTGGGACTGTTTGATTAACCCCACCCCGTAGGGTTATAGACAGCACACTTCCCTCACTTGTGCTCTCTCTGCTGGCAGACTACAACTACCTAAATTTAGGCAACACACAGACCCTGTCACACCTCCACTCCTGCAACTCAAGGAAGCTGCAGAGGGTGGGTAAACCCAAGATTGGCCTGACACTACCTGTACATACCAGGAAGGGCAGACGTATAGCCAAAACCAGCCATGGCTATATATATATTTTTTATATATATATATATATATATATATATATATATATATACACACAGTATACACATATACATACATACAATGGCTCTATTCTCCAAAGGATAAGAAAATATCAGATGAGACAAAGCAGCGGCTGGGGAAATGGCAAGAAATGAAGCAATCCCAGGATGCAATAATTTGTTTTTGAATATACAGGTCTGTGCAAGACACCCACAATTAGATTTGAGATTCTGCAGGGTAAGGGATATGCACTTGAATGATTCTGTGTGCAGCGCTGCATAAGGTATACAAATAAACAGTTAAGCATATTTGTGGGGCCAAGATCACTCAGAATTTATTTGGATCCTGAAAGTTAACATTCATACATTGGGAAAATGTACAGTATTTAAGTTATATATTATTAATGTAGCACAGCACATTCACTTCCTCTCCCCATATCCTCCCCTACTTTGGGGACTACTAGTTAATATAAGTACGAGGTTTTGTTCATTTGGTTCAATCCAATTTCTCTTATGAAAATTCTTGTCTTCACCATACTGTTTGTTTATATATACAGACATAGCATTGGCTGTTACCTACATATCACCTGTCAGTACTACGCAGCGCTGGTGTTCCTCTTGGAACATTTTTTGTATTTTATACTTTGACCTAATAAAATATTTTTAAATTCTTATGTAACCCTGTTCCCCCCCTTGCCCCTGATTGGACACCAGGCCTGATTACCTACCTTCTCTGTGACTCACTGAGCTGCAGAGAGGTGGGGAAAACCCATGATTACTCCTGGCACCTGCCCTTACCAGGGATTACTGCCAGGAGGAGGGCAGACTGATAGCCCAAACTAGACAGGGCTACACTTACATTTTACGTTTCATTCTTGGGGTGATTATTCTAGTACCTAATATCTAATAAACTTACAATTTCCGACTTAAATTTTTTATTGCGTTTTCAAGCATAGACATACAGAAATAAAACATTAGAGCGTGGGTATGGGGGGGGGGTGGATACATAAAAGAAACAGTGAGGGCAAGGGGGGGGGGGGAGCAGAGTAATAGGTTAACACTTCATAATACTTGACCTAGTATAAACTTAGTGTCCGTGAGCATTTTGGAGCAATTTCTAAATCTGTGCTGGGAGCCGTCTCTAGGGAAGCTGGATCCTTGTATAAGTTTGTGATAGGTAACAGTTATGGGGGAGGAGGAAAACTTCCGATCAGTTCCTAGCAGATACACATAATTGGTCCTAAGGAGCTACAGACTCAACGAGCCTATCCATATATGTATTGCTGACCCTTTATTGTACTCAACAAAAGCAGGGGGGGGGGGGTGAAACTGGAAAAGAAAAAAGAGTGAGCATGGATGTGTCTCCCATGCGACGTTCCTAACACTCACCTGCCCATGGGAAAAAAATCTGGGGTGAGGGAGAACAAAGAAAATAACAAGGGCAACTGTGTCTTTGGGGACACAGACAGTGGGGGGGGGGGGGGTAGTAGCCAAGAGTCAGCTGGTCTGGCTGCTCGAGCTCCATCTCCTGAGCGACTTTGGGCCTTGAGCTTATTGTAAGTGTAGCCATGCCTGGTTTTGACTACCAGTCTGCCCTCCCTGTCATGTAAGCCCTGGTAACAGTGCAGGTAGTGACAGGACCAATCCTGGGGTTTCTCCAGCGAAGCAGCTCCCTTGAGTGACAGGGGAGGAGGTGGGACTAGGCCTGTGTTCTGCCGAATCCTGGGTTCAGACCTGGTGCCCTCTTCCCTTGTACTTAAGGGGCTGCACCACTAACTTGTTTCAGTGCCTCTCCACACTTGAGAGAGGCTGGTACACACAGAGGTGTCTGTGCATTGGCACCTTTTGTTCCTCTTCCCCTTGGGGGAGAGTGAATGATACCATTCCCCTGGTTCTGCTAGGGAAGCAGATGGAGGCGCTGCACCTAAAGAGATAGAGAACAGAAATGTACCTCAGAAGCCTGTCCTGGTCTCCCCAACAACACCGGCGGAGACTCAGATCTACTGTGAGCCAGCAGGTATGCACCATCATACATCATGTAATGGCAGAATCTCCCAGAGGGTGGGGGAAACAGCGTTACATAAGGATAAGATTAAACTATAATCAAATCGTGAGCTTAGACTTCACTTGTACACCTTTAGTTACCTTGTATTAACTTTGAGCCCATAGACGTAGCATAATATATCAACATAAAATACATTTGTATTTACTCTCACCACACCAAATCTTTGGGTACGGCCTCAGATTATTTAAGACTAGGAAATTTAGATTGACATTTGGGGATATAGTCCTTTAACAGATGTTTTTTTTATTAATCTGGACCCGCTACTCAGCGTGGGGCCCCAGTGTTGAGTGTTTTGTTCGTCGTAGGGTATGGGCGGGAAGATCTTCCCAAGGGAACCGTTGACCGAGATGGATCCAAGATTGGTAAACCCCCACACTTCCTGAGACGGGTCCAGGGGTATGGGGACCCAGGCCTAGATGATTGAGGAAGGCTTTGCCTTCATCCGGGTTCCTGAGTATCTGGTGTCTTCCATTTTTAATTACCACATGTCCAAAGGGAAATGTCCATCTGTATTTAATTTTGCGGTCTCTTTGTTTTGCCATCACCTCTCTGAGATTTCTTCTTTTGGCGAGTGTGGAGGGCGCCACAGCCACGTATACCTTAAGGGATATATTTTGGAACTTGTGGTACCTGGGGTCTCTTGTCACTGTGTTATAAACTTACCATTTCAGCCAATACCCATTCTCTGTTTTCATATTGAGTGCATGCTATCTTGGGACCTTCTCTGAATCATTGGCCCATCTGGACCAACTGGTATTCAGTTTATTTTGTATATAGTTATGTGTATTAAGGATGTCCTGCCACCATTTATTGTTTTCAGTTAAGGAACGTACCTTTATAGTTAGATCCCATAGTAATGGCCCAATATTGGTCTCTGGCCAGAAGAGGAGAAAGCATGTGCTCAATAGGGAGTTCTCATAGTAGAAGCTCTAGAGCATAATCCAATCAGCCCCACCGGAAGGTCCCAAGTAAACTCCTGATCCAATATGCATGGACAAGGTAGGCAGTACATAGTGATGGGATACTGATCACCAAGAACAGAGTGTATTTCCACTTGAGATGGGGCATTATTGATGCCATGAAGGAGATTGACAATATAATCAATACTAAGAGAAACAAGCATATGTACCTCCCCATTGTAGGAGTGAGAGCTACCAGGGGAAGAAGCACAGAGTAACCACATTGTTTAACACCAGTTACATGTCTGAAGTCTGTCTGTTCTATGGTAAGCATCTAATGGATGTGAATAAAACTTTTGTTTGTAGTATAAAAGTTATTGTATTATTATAACATTCATTTTTCTATCTGCATATCCACACCCAGCACCTTGAAAAACTGAAACACTGAGCATTGCCATGTATATATTTCCAACTCAATGTATGCTCCGGCAAGGATGGTTACATTAACATTATACTGTAAAGACTACTTGGGAAATACTCCCCCCCCCCCCCCCCCATCATGAACACATGATGAATAACTGAATAGCAAAAATGGAAATTATGTAATGTGGCAGTACTGTACATACAGTATATATGTTGCAAAGAAACGGCATATGTAACTATTATATAGTGCATAGTAGAAGTAAATTCAACATACTTCAGGTAATCCGTTTTAGAGCTTGATTTTTCCAAGGATTTATCAAATCTGGGGTTTGGGGTTATTTATCAAAGTCTCCTGACTGCATCACATTTATCAAGTAATCACTAATACTCTAATTCAGTGGTTCCCAAACTTTTTTGGTTCAAGGCTCCCTAAGGCGATCAGGATTTTTCCACGGCGCCCAAAGTGAAAACAAAGGTGTATATACATACCTAATAGTTGCAGTGCGCAGTTGGTGTCTCTCTCAGACACACACTTTCTCAGACACACACTCTCACTCTCTCAGACACACACACACTCACTCTCAGACACACTCTCTCAGACACACACACACTCTCACTCTCTCAGACACACACACACTCACTCTCTCAGACACCCCCTCTCTCACGCTCTCAGACACCCCCTCTCTCAGACACCCCCTTTATCACTCTTACAGACACCCCCTCTCTCACTCTCTCAGACACCCCCTCTCTCACTCCCTCAGACACCCCCTCTCTCACACACCCCCTCTCTCACTCTCAGACACACCCTCTCTCACTCTCAGACACCCCCTCTCTCACTATCAGACACCCCCTCTCTCACTCTCTCAGACACTCACTCTGACACCCCCTCTCTCCCTCCCAGACTCCCCCTCTCTCCCTCTCTCAGACACTCCCTCTCTCAGACACCCCCTCTCACCCTCTCTCAGACACCCCCTCTCACCCTCTCTCAGACACCCCCTCTCACCCTCTCTCAGACACCTCCTCTCTCCCTCTCTCAGACTCCCCCTCTCTCCCTCTCAGACACCCCCTCTCTCAGATATCCCCTCTCTCAGACACCCCCTCACCCTCTTTCAGACACCCCCTCTCTCCCTCTCTCAGACACCCCCTCTCACCCTCTCTCAGACACCCCCTCTCACCCCCCCTCTCACCCTCCCTCAGACACCCCCTCTCACCCTCCCTCAGACACCCCCTCTCACTCTCTCACCCCCTCTCACTCTCACTCACTTTCACCCCCTCTCACACTCTCACTCTCTCACCCACTCTCACTCTCTCAGACACCCACTCTCACTCTCTCAGACACCAACTCTCTCACACAGACACCCACTCTCTCACACAGACACACACAGACACTCTCACATACAGCTAGGGGGGTGAATCGGAGCCAGGGGTGGAAATCAGAACAAGGGGGGGTGGGATCGGATCTGGGTGGGGGGGGGGAATTGGAGAAGGGGAAGCAAGAAAGGCATGGAGCAGTACTCACCACATGCTCCACGCAGGAAGGGGCGGGCATCGCTTTGCAAGCTCGTATAGAGCTTGCTGCGGGCCAAAAAAAAATCGTGGCAGCGAGCAAACAAGCGCCACCAATCAGGAGAGGGGGGAGGTTTTTTTTTCTTTTACAGAGTCGCACGCTGCCTGGCGCATCGCAAGCGGGCTAAATCCCGTCACCCCGGGGTGACGGGATTTATCGAGGGGCACGGCTGGACCCCCTAACTCACAGGGCCCGGGACACCAGTACCATCTGTCCCCCGCTGCCAACAGAAATCGTGGGGCCTGGGACAAATATTTTAAGCAGGGCCCCCCCCCCCGTGTCAGCAGTATTGCCCGCCCCCCAACCCCCCATTTCACGAGATCCCATCTCTTTCCTCCCCCCTTCCCATGTATTTCTCTTCTTTCCATCTCACCCTCCCGCTTGCATGTATTTCTCTCCCCTGCTTCTCACTAGCCCCCTCTCTCCTCTCCCTCAGTCAATTACCCCACGCTCACTCATTCCGTCCTCCCCTCACACAATTCCCCCCACAAGATATATACCAAAAAACTTCCCACCCCCGAATACATACAAAAAAATCCCCACCCCCCAAATATATACAACCCCCCCAAATGCATACAAAAAAAACACCTACCCAATATATATATATATATACACACACATATATATATATATATATATATATATATATATATATATATATATATACACATAATATATATATATATATATATATATATATATATATATATATATATATATATTGTGACATAGTCCAAAGATGTTAGGCAGCTTTCTGCCCCATTTTAAAGCAGAAAGTGCAGGAATAGTTACAAATGATCCGTTCCACAGCTTCCCATTAACTCAGGCAGCTGGATGGAAAATCCAGACCACAGATTACAATGGCTCTAGTTCTCCCTCACCTGCTCTTCTAATCACATGCACAGGTATTTAGAGCAGAGAGGTTTTGCATTTCTCTCTCTCTCCTTGGAGCCTGGGGGCTGGGGGTGTCGCTGCTCCCCTGCATCCAGTATCGGGGTTGACGGCCCCTCCACGTATCACAGTACCAGAGGATTTGCCTGGACTCCACGAACAGATAAGACAAAACAAATGGTTACTGCTGTTGCTAAAAGACTGTACTGTATCTTGTGACCTTAAATGAGAGAGCATTGTTTTAAGCTGGGGAACCAGTTTAGTTGGCCAGCAGCTGTTAGAGAGACTGATTCTGATGTGTAGTTAGATCCCTGAAAGGGATAGGATTTTGCTTATATGATTTTGGTTTTATTTCTTGAAATAACAGTGTGGGAAATATGGTAACACTGAAATATGTGAACTGCTGAATGAAAGTATCTGAGTACCTCTAACCTTCACATGTTAAAGCTGCAGTACCTTACTTGGATGAAAATAAAGCAGGCAGAAGCCTGAGTTAAGCAGCATAATACTTTGCATGATCCTGTTTGTTGTATAATTAACCCTAGAAGACTGTGTCGGGAAGAACCCAGACAGACGTCAGCACTACAAAAGAGGGGCGTTTGTCACAATATATATACACACACACACACACATACATATATATACACACACACACACACACACACACACACACACATACACTTAAAAATTACCCCCAATACATTTAAAAATTACCCCCACACCCCCAATACATTTAAAAATTACCCCCACACCCCCAATACATTTAAAAATTAACCCCACACCCCCAATACATTTAAAATTTACCCCCACACCCCCAATACATTTAAAAATTACCCCACACCCCCCAATACATTTAAAAATACCCCCACACCACCAATATATATATATATTTACCTTGGGGATGATCTCCTTGGGAATGATGGTCAGGCCGGTGGCTTGCGGGGGGGGGGGGGCTATGTGCCGGTGATGCGGGGGGCCGATGCTGGGGGGGGCGATGCTGCGGGGGTGGCGGGACAGCCCTGTGCTGCATGGGACGGCGGCTGCGTAGGGTGCTGAACGGCCCGGTCCCTGCACGGGGGGGGGGGAAATCAGTGCTGCGGTGGCCTGTGCCACGTTGGGGGAGGGCCGGTGTGCTGCGGGGGGGCCGGTGTGCTGCGGGGGGGAGTGATGGTGCACCGATGCTGCCGGGGAGTGGCGGTTTTGGCCGGGGGGGGGGGGGGGGGTGTTAGTGCTGCTGGGAGACATCTGTCTCCCGATGCTGCTCCTCTAAAATTGGACGTTGAAGCAAGGGGGTAGCTATAGCCCGGGCAAAGCCTGGGGGCCCACTCTATTGGGGGGCCTGCTCTTAGTTCAGCCTCTTAGGGGTGGGTCCTTCAGTCTGTGATTAGGGTTTCCAGGTGTCCGGTATTGAACTGGACTGTCCTGTATTTGGATACAATGTCCAGTAAAAATTGAGAGGTACTTAAATACTGGACATGTATGTGTCCAGTATTTTCCTCCCTGGTCCTAGTGACCTGACGCACCTTTGACCATTGAGTCCAGTTTTTTTGGAGAAGCCACCTGGCAACCCTATCTGTGATTGGTGTTCCAAACTATCCCTTCATGGGGTAGGAGCTCTGAGCTCTTCTCCCGGCTGGAAGAGAGAGACGTGCTCATGGGCTGAGGCACTAATTCAACCCTGAGAGGCCTCACTATTACCAGCAGGCCAGTACCATCCAGAAGCCAGGGATCTACCTTATCAACTAAAGCATTCGCCGTAACAACATCGCAGTGGCTGCTATAATAAAGATCCCTTCTCATTTATACTTCTGGCTCCGCGGCAGTCTGTGTGGAAGGAAGTATTATGAGTAAGGACTGTCATAGCGGGGACCGCCATCAGCCTTGCTGAAGCCCCCTATGTCTGGAGGCGCTGTCACCATGAAGAAGAACCGGAGGAATCCCCAAAAGTCTGCCTATCTTCCCCCACTTCATCGCGGGTACCTCAGCTCTCCTGTGCCAAACAGCTAACACTGGCGACACATTTTATTCGAGCTCGGCTAGTCCCACGAATTCGGGTATACCCGGGTGTATTGAGGTTTGTGACTGTTTTCTGCCCGAGTGCATTGAGGTATTTTCCAGGCAGGGATTGAAGCATTTTATTCCCGCTGGCTGCAATACTGCACAGTATATATATATATATATATATACTGCATTACAATTCATGAATTTATGCCATCTGGTAGACACGCGAAGCATTGCAGCCTATTAAATCCTAATCATTATCATTTAACAGATCAGCCGCCCGTCAGCCAGGCATGAACCCAGGCTGGGAAGGCAAATGCAACGGGGCTTGTCAGAGGTGAGGAGCGGCGCATTCCAGGTATCTGCCAGGTACATACTGGGTATTTGCTCGAATAAAGTGTGTCGGTGCAGTAACCAGCACTACACCTAGCAATAGCCATGACTAAATCTCCCGGGGAGGAAGGGGGGGGGGGGGGAGGACATGAGCTACATCTGTAACATGAAAGAATATGAATGAGAACAGAAAGGATATCAGCAAACTGTAAAAAAAAGAAAATACTGTTGATTCATTAGACATGGGATAGGCAACTGCAATCCTCAAAGGCCACCAACAGTTCAGGTTTTCAGGATATCCCTGCTTCAGCAAGGTGGCTCAGTTTTGACTGCACCACCTTTGCTGAAGCAGGGATATCCTGAAAACCTGAACTGTTGGTGGCCCTTGAGGACTGGAGTTGCTCACCCCTGCACTAGACTCGTGTTGAAGGGAAACGGGTAACTTGTTATTCTAAAATAGGGGGGGAGAGATATTAAGGAGGTAGACCAATAAAGAAGAAAAAGAACAAAGCATAATGTTGATATGAACTGATGATGTGTATAGGGAAGTGGATATAAAAAGACTCTTCAAGAGGTTGAAAATCAATGAGATGTGTGGATACATTTTTCTATAATCCCAAATTCAGATCTTATTAGTGCTGGAAAATACATGCATAATTTATAAGCAGGCATCTGAAAATGTATTTAAATTGTAGGAAAGATGAAAGCTTTGATTTCTGCTGAAGCCCTCATAGCTGTTATGATATTTCCATATCCTCCCTCCGTATAAAATCAGATTTGAGACACAGAGCATTGCATTTATTTATTTTTTTGTTTTTTATCAAATTCTCCCTGCTGTGAAAGTTGTGCAATTCAGGAGCAAAATGTATTGAGGAAATAAAACCCAATTAAAACCCATTCTTGCATTAGATAGACTTTGATAAATGACCCACACATTCACACACTGGCTGAACGGTTCTATAGGCTAAAATTCTGCAATGCGTTTCTGATTAAACTGGCAGTGAACGAGGTTAAAACATATTCAGCCTAGCACAATAATAGTGCCCTTAGAACAGGCATAACTGGGTAAATAATATCCAGGCTGTGTTAATTCTGCCCTGCGAGACATTATTCATCAGGTATAATTCTTGGTGGTGACAGAAGTATTGGTTAATGCAGGGGTGGGCAAACGGGGGGGGGGGGTGAGATTTTCTAGGGGGGGCACAGCGGTTACAGAGTTCCTGCACTCTCCCGCCAAAGCATTTAAAGTAAATGCCAGGGGACTGCTCTAGGCCTCTGTAACTTCTCCTACCTGGTCTTCTGCGATGCGTCACCATAGTAACCCGGCGTCGCCGCGGGGTGACGAGACATCGCGTTGGCAACGTGACGTCACATGACCCCACCGTCTAATTTGACGCCGGAGCCGAGCAGGGGGGTGGGGGTGAGCAGGGGAGGAGAGAAGGTAGGGGGGTGCAGGGGGGAAACTTTGCGCACCCCTTCATTAATGCAACATTACAAGGACACAGTATAAATGGCAATGGCCACCGTCTTGCAGGTAAAGAACACAGCACAGTTTATTAAAGGCACGATGGGCACCACCACAATACCAGTGACAAAATGTATCACAGAGATAAATTCCCCTAATTCCAGTGGTCGAGATGCACATATAAGGATGCAGTAACTCCAGCCACCAAAGCCCTTTGGGGTTTAAAATGGCTAAGGGCAACATCATGGAAGAATGGAAAGCAACAAAATAATAGAAAGCAGCATCCTTATGACATGCAGCATCCCTCTCACTGATTGACTGCGGACACAAGTACCTATTTTTTCCCCAGGCAATATGCAGTAGCCAGCAATATATCTCTTGAAGCCTATAAGGGATCTGTCTGAACAGACTATAGCTGACATGAAGTGATATCATCTGGTCCAATGCCACCACGGCTATCTTGCTTCCTGGCAAATCCTGCCCTTACTCCCTGGACAGGAAATCGGCCTCTCTTTGGTTGTCATTGCCCGCAGCTGCCTCTGGCCTTTAAAAGGCAGGCAGTTGCTACTAATCTTTGCTCATGCAAAGTACTGGTTACCTTGTCCTGTCTGAGCTCCCCCTTGCCTTTGTTTTGCCGCCTGTCTCGACCACGGAAACGGACCTGACTACCCTTTGCCTGCCGCCTGCCTCGACCTCAGAACCGGACCTGACTACCCTTTGCCTGCCTCCTGCCTTGACCTTGGAACCGGACCTGACTACCCTTTGCCTGCCCCCTGCCTCGACCCCGGAAAGTACCTGATTACCCTTGCATCTCAGGCCTCTGATCCCAGACCATGGTTGGTGTATTACTCCCTACCTCTGCCCTGCGAGTCCTTATCCTATTTGCAGTCAGCATCGTTACATGTTGCACGAGCCACGCAATGGACCCCACAGAGGTAGCGAACGCCATTTTCCGTCAGGGCCAGCTTCTGGGAACCCATGCCACCCATCTACCTAAGCTGGATCATAAACTGGATTCAATCTCTGCTATGCTGCAGACCCTGTACAGTCACCTCAGTATACCCAGGGTAATCCCATCTATGTCCACGCCTTTAGCTCGTGACGTTGCACCAGTACCTGTGGTCCTAAGGGAGCCCTGGATCCCGACTCCTGTCCGCTATGGAGGGCTTCCCTCAGCTTGCAGAGGATTCTTGAACCAGTGCCAGGTGCAGTTCGACACACAACCGTCATCCATCTCTACCCACTGCTCTCGAGTGGCATATATCTTCTCGCTCTTCACAGATGAAGCATTAGCTTGGGTGTCGCCTCTTTATGAAAAGGGTTCCCCCTTCTTGTTCGATTCCGTCGCCTTCATGCAGACCTTCTGGACAATCTGTGATACCCCCGGCCGTGCGGCTTCCGCTGAATTTGCACTACTACAGTTAAAACAAGGCTCTCGCACTATGGGACAATATGCTATTCCGTTTAGGACCCTGGCAGCAGAGACTGATTGGAATAAGGGGGCTTTGAAGGCTGCTTTCCGACAGGGCATTGGGGAGAGGCTGATGGACGAATTGACGTACAGGGATCTACCTGCAGATCTTGAAGGACTGATAGCCCTTTGCATGTCCCTGGACCTTCGGATGAGGGAGAGACATCAGGAGCAGGATTGTTCTCACAGATTCCGGTCTCTTCCGCTGACTCCACCTATTCAGGCTCCTTCCAATGAAACGCCAGGAGAACCAATGAAACCCATACAATTGGGGAATTCGCGATTGACAGAACGGGAAAAGCAGCACTGGTGATCCTTGGGGTTGTGCCTCTACTGTGGCAAGAAGGGTCACATGGTACAAACCTGTCCTAAGAAGTCGGGAAACGCCTGTGCCCAGAGCAAGTAGGGGACTTTCCTCTGGGTATCTGCACTGCCTCCCCATCTCCTTGTCGTTTGATGGTCCCCATCTGCCTAGTCTGGCAAGACCATTCCGTGATAACCAAGGCCTTAGTGGACTCTGGAGCCTCTGGTATATTTGTGGATAAGGCTTTTGCTCAATGGATCAAGGTGTGCATTGACCGTTTGATTGTGCGATCGACCTCCTTCCTGGGATGACTCTTCCTCGTGGACATACATTTCCTCTTTCCAAACTGGAAACCAAGGCGATGAGGACATACATTGATGAGAACCTGAAGCGAGGATTCATTCACAAATCCTGTTCTCCTGCTGGTGCAAGTTTTTTCTTTGTGGCAAAGAATGACGGGTAATGCAGGAAATACTGACAGAACAGCGTCCCAGAGGGGCGATTGAATCAGTGAGAAACCCTATAAAACAGCACTCAGACATATGAGATGTGTGTGAATTAATACAGGTGAGAGCTAGGATATCCAAATGAAATGGGTGATATGATGATAATAATTAAAACATTTTAATAGTACCAAAATGTATAAAACACAGGATGTTAAAAATACCCCAAAGGGCCAAGCTACTGACTTCCCCTTGAGAAAGCGCCTAAGCGAAATGGCCATTGGGGACTGCTGCCAATTACCCCATGGGCATTCACGTGGAGCATTACATGGACTCCATTATGGATTGAGCTTACTGTTTTCATATGTACACTGCATTGGGAGCATATGTAGGAGCTTCTTTGAGAGACCATTCGCAAACGCAAGTATTATACTTTGTTATTGCTAGTGTATGGGTCTCTTATCTCCTCGCCATTCATGCAGGAGTATCACACTAGCACTCCAGTGTTTTGTTGTGTGTTTGGTGTTTATTGCTACTAAGCATAAATCTTTGGCCTACATACCCACCCACAATATGATAGTTGGTGGACTTGCTGTGTATACCTAGCACACATTGTGCATCCCATTGCAGTGACCCTATGAATATATGCATTCATCTTAGCATACTTACCTGATTGGTCATTAATATAGATATCAATTGTAGAGTGGTCGTGGGAGGGGGGAGTTTACTTAGGAACTCTCTTCCTCCTAGTAGGCTCACAATCCTATTTTTGTCAGGCACCTCTGCCTTAGTCATTCCCCCCTTTTTTAGGGTTGACTACCCAAGCTTCATTTATTGTAGCTTGGCCCTTTGTGGTATTTTTAACACCCTGTGTTTTATACATTTTGGTACTATTAAAGTGTTTTAATTATTATCATCATATCACCCATTTCATTTGGATATCCTAGCTCTAACCTGTATTAATTCACACACATCTCATGTGTCTGGGTGCTGTTTTATAGGGTTTCTCACTGATTCAACCGCCCCTCTGGGACGCTGTTCTGTCAGTATTTTTTGCATTACTCTCTATTCCCTACTGCACCTCTCACATTATTAATTAGTTATTATTAGGAGTGCTAGTGTTTTGCTGATTTTGTTGTGTCAAAGAATGACGGGTCATTGAGACCTTGTATTGATTACCAGGGTTTGAATAAAATTACGGTCAAGAACCGGTATCCTCTTGATGTTCCAGCTGTACATAATATATATGCATGTAAATGAATGCAGGCATACACAGGCTGTAAACCAGCGCTGCCACACACTGTGTTTCCACCAGATGGAAACCGTGGGTCCTACCAATACAGCAGTACCACATATACAGATATCGCTAGCTAGTGGGTGCCTCCTGGGGCCCACAACTTAGTTTAGCTACCTCTTGGCACATAGGAGCAGCGATAGCGCAGTGCAGTACTTGCAAGCTTGGAACTTAAATTGGAAACTTAGTAACCACAGCCTAGGGCTGTGGTCGCATCTATGACATCAAAGACTTGCGTCATCAACACCCGACGCGCGCTTCGTCCCCAGACGAAGTCCCCACGGGAGCCTGCCTGTAATGGCTACAGCTTTAAGGCTCATGGGACATGTATTACACACAAGGAACGATACCCCGAAGGGGTCAGTGTATACCCCGCACAACACCAAAGGAGGGTATGATGATGTCCTGTTATGACAGGAAACTGCACTACAAAAATGCCCCTGATGATGCCTAATAGGTGAAACATATGTTGGGTATGTCCAGCGCTACTACCTGGTGCGCAGGCTAATCGGAGAGGCCGGGTGCGTTTTCCTGTCAGAGCGTTTCGGAGCCTTCGCCGTGGGAAGCACAGCGCTCTGACTTAGATCCTATTTTCATGTACTTGCAGTGCTAAATCCAACAAACAAGAATAATATGAGCCACATGACCTAAACTCCATTCATAGGAGTGTGTGGTCAGTGTATGCCGAGTGGTTACACCATTACAGACCTACAGGCTCAGCAATCTCTGCACCTGTCAGTCTGGTGATACAGTGTATGTGTATATAGGGGTGTGGACTCCATATATATAGCTGAGGCTGATTTCAGGTCTATATAACATTACCAACACTACTAGTCCACCTATTACCAAATACCCCGCATGCCACTAACTATATAGACATACAGAGCTCCTATTCTCAATCACATAAAAAGCACTCTCATTTATATAGGATCAGATGTCTTACAACCAAAGATTGCATTGAAGTAGCTATTACCACAGTTAATTCAATAGTATAACTGGTATACAACAGTGCCTAATAGCTACTGTCATTTTCAACATTGGCGTCTAGATTAAGCACACCAACGTCTCCTTTCATTCATTTTTAATTTGTTTTAAAATAATTTGGTTCATTGTTTACTTTACTACAATTATATTTCAATTAGTTTAATAATAAAATTGATTTTTAATTCGGCAGGGGTGTCTCTTCAGTGCGACATAATAGGGAGCTTTCTTTCCTTCTGTCCTGGGACATGTAATCCCATTGCGGAGCCGTGGGCAAGATGACCGCCGCAACTCTGCTGCAATGCGCATGCGTGGAAAACCCATTGCGCATGCGCCAATATCCAAAATGGCGGCGCCCTTACCGGCATCCTGCCACGGGGCTCCATAGCCCCGCTGATAGCCGCAGTCCTCCCGCAGCGCTATCGGCACCTGTGGCAACCCAGCACGCCTGCAGCCGTCCCCCTCCCACATGTCAGGAGATAAGAGACCTGGCTACACCAATATCATTCATACTCTGATTAACTCACTTATGTGAGAAAGGCTCAGAGTTCAATTTATAGGTTGAGACCCTCTGGAGCCAAAGTTTTTAACTTATGGATCCAGAAGGTCTCCCTCCTACTCAACTCACTACCTCTATCCCCTCCTCTCCAGTGTTGTTTCACTTGCTCTATAGCTGTAACGTTTGGACCTTTACAGTCTCCTTGGTGGCAAAGTGAAAAATGGTCTTATACACCGGTGGTGCGCAAACTGGGGTGCTAGATTTTCTGGGGGGGTGCAGCAGTTATAGAGGTCCCGCGCTCTCCCGCAGGCATTTAAATGAAATTCCGGGGGACCACGCAGGGCCTCTATAACACACTTCTCTTCCCTTCCAGCGACGCGTCATCATGGTAACCTGTCAAATGACGCCGCGGGGTCACGTGACATCACGTTACCATTGCAACGTGACGTCCCAAGTGGGGGGGGGGGCGCGAGGTGCCGAGGATATCAGTCAGGGGTGCGCACGGGGGAAAGTTTCCGCACCCCGGTGATACACTATGTGTGGCTACTCACCTCTTAATGTTACTTAAGTGTTCAATCACTCTTGTTCTGATGGGCCTTGTGGTCTTGCCCATGTATTGTTGCCCGCTGAGCCATTCAAGTAAATAAATTGTGAAGTCTGACCTGCATGTAATATGACTATCTATTGTGAATGAATTATCTGTAACATTTGATTTATATTTGAACTTGTCCTCTGCTCTGAACTGACACGCTCTGCATGTTGTACATCCCTAGTATCCATTACTTTGGGATATGCTTTCTTTCGGGTTCTTCGTCTTCTTAAAAATAACAAATGGTTTCTCGGGAATATGATCCCTTAGAATGTCCCAATGTTTACTTATGATGTTTTTTATCCGTTGTGAATCCCTATTGAAACCTGTTAGGAAGGCGAAGTCATATTTTCCAGTATTTAGTTTTTTCCCCTCTTTTAATTTTAACAAGTTTGTCCTTTCTAATGTGTCCGATCTTTGTAGAGCTTCCATTACCATCTCTGATTTATTCTCCTTTCCGATAAATCTGTCTTTTATCATTTTGGACTGTTCAAGAAATACTTCTCTATCAGTACAATTCCATCGAATGCGACGGAATCGTCCAAAAGGGACATTGTCCATCCATTTGTCAAGGTGACAACTTGAACATAGGTTGTAATTGTTGATGTCTACATCTTTAAAATAATATTTCGTTTTTAATTTATTGTTACCTATGTAGATCATCAAATCTGATGATCACCAACATCTGCACTTAGTTGTTTTTTCTTCGTTTTGCATTTCTCCCATGCTCCCCCTGGATTTTTGAAGCTATCTTTATATAGCGCTATCCGCTATTTTTATATAGCGCTATCCACGTACACAGCGCTCCACAGCAGTAATACACGTGACATAATAATATAACACACAATGGGAATAAGCGCTTCAGATATAAAAGTAACATTAGAAAGAGGAAATCCTGTCTGAAGAGCTTACAATCTTCATTTTGCCCCAGTTTGCCACGGCAAAACTTTAGTACATATATCCCAGGTACATATTGTTAAAGATTTGACATGCTTCTGGTAGATTGAAAATGAATGAACAGTTATCCTACTTTCATTGCCAGCTCGTTCCCCCAATGTAAAAGCCAATGATAATGTCTATCTTGAGTAGTTCAGTCACATGTACTTGTCTAGGCCATTATTACAATTTTGTGCCACAGTAGGAGCTCAATATTTGTATTAGACACATCTGCAAATCAAAGGCAATTTCATATACACATACAGAACATGCAGAATAAACAGAATACTATAGATAAACTGCTGTAGAAATGTGGATGTACATTTGTCTGTACGTCGCCCTTTTTTCGCTTAATGCCTTTTCTTCTAAAGGGCTGATTCAATCCAGGTTATGTTACTTTTTAGCAGACCAACATTTTGTTGGCCTCCTAAAAAGTATAACAACCTGCATTTAACCTGCACCCAGGACCAATAGGGCTATTAGAACTTGGAACGGAAACGAAATGGCTAAATAGCATCAGTGGTGTCTACGTATAAATGTTCAAAGCACACCAACATTTGAAAAGTAGCAAAAACGTACATATTTATTATAATGACAACATCAAAGGTGAGTTACCTTTGATATTGTCATTATAATAAATAAGTAAGTTTTTGCTATTTATCGAAATTTGGTATATTTTTAACCATCTGTATATATTATATTATTATGTATTATGCTGAATACATAGTTCATAGCAGCCTTTCTTTGTGTTTGAGATTTTTGTTGCATTTTTAAATATTTTTATTTATTTTTTAATACAAATGTGCAGGATTTACTGCACTCTTTTTTTTTTTTTTTGTCCCTCTGCTAATGACTAACTTGTTTTTTTTTCCTTTGAGAAGTCTGACATAATTGCAGTATGGAGAAAAATATGCCCATATGAGCCGAAGTGGAACCAACACAACTGCATCAGATTTAGGGAGCTATTTATCAACACTATAATTAAATAATCACATCAATTTTTTTCTAGCTAATCATTTTTCCAAGTTTGCCCTGGTTTTGGGAAGATTTAATTTATTTTCTGGATTGTGAGTGAAGCAATTAGTTGAAGTTTTTAGGTCACCTAATAACTGGCAGTATAAGGTTGGTCCAAACTGTGATCCCAACAAGTTGGAAAACTTGCCTTTACTACAGTATAAATTGCGCATAATTGTTGAATCTGGAGAAGATCAGAACACGTTAATAAAACACACCCACCCTTGTTAACATCCATTAGTTGAAATACAATTAAAAGCTTGTTCTGGAGAGTGCACCGTGTGTAAATTGCACGGGGAAAAACAGCAGACTAATTTCAAACAAATGATGGATTTTGGGAATCTGAACAAGTTTTTAGCACTTGTACCGGATCCCAAAGTATCAAATGAAAAAAAAAAACATATTGCTTTCAAGAAGACTGTTTCTTTAATTCAGTTTTTTTCCTCTGGTTTTGCTGTCAGGAGACACTGATAAATAGATTTCAGTGTCTCTCACCATTGAAGTGCTCATTCGTAATGAGACGGTCATATCCATTTGCTAATATCCTCAAATGTTAATTGTGTTGCAATGGATTGAAAAATGCCTGCTTCCTTGCACATTAGTATCATCTCAGCTCAGTTCCCTTGGTATTAAAAGGGATTTAATGGCAGGCACCGACAAGTCTAAATAATTTCCAAGTATGTAATGGAATGAATCAAAGTTGTATAGAAACCTTAGGATGTTATTTGTTAACCCTGCTGCGGACGGTCTTCCAGGATCACGGCCACGTGACCGCTTGGCGTGGTGATCACATGACAACGCTCAGGCCGCCATTGACGTGTACAGTGCAGTAAACACAATGTCCTCCACAACCAGCAAGATTCACGATCTTCCCCCAATATCAAAAAGGTTTCCCGGAGTGCCGGCTTTAAAGACGTTCAGGGAATATCAGAAGGTCACCCTAAGGGATAAAAGTCTCAGAGCTGCAAAGTTGGGGCAACAAACTGCACCAGATTTATGAAAGCGAAGTATGCCTATTACACCCAATGGGTTTTCCTTACGTGATAAATATGGTGCAGTATTTTTATACGTGTGCTAAAAAGCTAAAAGATTTGCATCATATATTCCTTGTACTATACATGTCTTTTAAATTGTTGCACCAGGGGAGGGTAACTACACTTGCATTAAACGCACCTCCTTTTACACATTTGCAATGGGGCGCAAAGGAGCACAGGAACTCATCACGGACCCCCGGGTGCAAAATAACAGCACCGGATTTAGCAAAGGCAAAAATTGCTTTCTACGGCATTTTCTTTCTTCGTTACATCTGGGCCCGATTTGGCACCAATCTACTCACTACTTTGCAACTGGGATACCCTGATATAGAGCTCTAATCTGGTCTAATTTTTTTAGGAAAACAAAAACCCCATAAAGGGAAGACACCTCCTTGTTTCTAATTTGCGTGTGTGCCCAGTGGCGAGAGGTTTACTGCGGGGACCACGTCGATTGGTAGGAGCACAGTTACTAAAGCTTGTGGTCCCAGGGACAATCTTTGACTTATCCATGGGTGTATAGGATTACTGGGGTGTGTTCACTTGACACCAGGGTTACTGGGTACCAGTGCAGGAAGTTAGGAGAGTGGGTGTGTGGTCACTTAGTCCTGGGCAGCAGTAGCAGGGAGTCTCAGTGGTGGAGAGCGCCAGCCAGGAGCTTTGGTATACAAGCCGACCGCTTTTATTTAACATTAGCAGCAAACTGTACCTTCTCCCGACAGCAGGGTTCCCACCTTACAGAGGCACAAGCTCCCCAGGGGCACAGGGCTGGCCTTTGAAACTTGAGAGAGGGCTTCTAAAGAATGATAAGAATGCTTTCCAGCAACATCTGAATGTGTAGCATTTGTATTATTTTTGAGTATTTGTACATCATCCCCATGTTTACCATGCAGTGCTGGCAGAGAGCATACTTTAGTGCTCATTTACGCTATTTAAAAGGCTATTTATCCGTCTTCCAGGTGCAAAACTAGGATAAACTTTAGCAAAGAACTGCATTAGATTGATCAAAGTCCATTCCTTTTAATATACTTGTAGCCATGGCTGGGCCAGCTACCTTTCTGCCTTCTCTGACATGTAAGTTCTAGTAAGATCCAGACCGTGATCCTACAGCCTCTTTGAGTGGCAGAAGTGGAGATGACACGGGAGTCTGTGTCTGTCCAATAAGGATGCAGATCCTGTGCCCTCCCCTTTTGCACCAAAGAGGAGGTGTCCTAACTTATAGAGATGAACCCAGCCCTCACATTGTGGGGTTCAGGCAGTTCCCTCTTCCCCTTCAAAGGATGAGGATGTAAGCCAAGTCTCCTCCCAGCTGGGAGGGAGACATGTGCTCAGTCCCACATGGACTGGGTGCAATCACTACTCTAGTGAGGCCACATCATTACCAGCAGGCATGTACCATCCAAAAGCCTGGAAGCTATCCTGCCAACTGATTGCAATTGCTGTAAGAACATCATGCTGCATAATAAAGACCATCCCTTTTATATATCTGGCTGAGTCGCAATCTATTGGCCAAATGTATGGAGATAAAAGACTGTAATGATGGGGATTGCCTTCAGTACTACTGGAGCTCACTATGGCTGGAGGCGCTGACACCAAGAAAGAACATCCAAGATCACTGTGAGCCTGTCCTGTTTCCCACTACACCACGGAACACTCAGCATCTCCTGAGTCAAACAGGCAACATCACCACACAGGACTGTAGCCAGGGTAAATCTCCCAGAGGGGGGGAGGGGGGAGAAGCAGTGCTACATACTTTTTTCATTTAATATTTCCATTGATGTCATAAAAAAAAACAATGGAACAAATACTAAAGAAACAAACTAAGTGTTATCTAAACCTCTGGACATAACAGTCTTATGCAAATAAGGCAAAGAGATAGCTATAAAAAGTTACCCCATTTGCTTACACAACAACTGGTTTGGCCTTGCAGTTTTCATTTTCAACAGCAAGTCACAGAAAATGCGTTTTAAGAGTCAGATCACAGATGTACTTTGTAACTGACCGTCCTTGAGTACTATTAGCCGAAGGCCCTGGTCATTGCATTGGAGCTGAAGTGGAGATTTGTTGTAGCGGGTGATAACTTTTTGTCAGCCTTCATGAGAGTTCTTCATATGTGAAAGTTCTGGACGAAAAGAGAACTGTGGCGTTTTGAAAGGGCTCTATGCTATCATTTGATCTGTGAAGATTAGAACACTCATCCTGCGTACTATGAGCAATCATTCCGGACTCACACACACACACACATAATCCTGGTAAATGTGAGGCATTAAACAGCAAAACGGCATCTACAGCTGCTCCAAAACTAAGAAGAAATAAGACAATATTTTCTTCTGCGGAGCACTAAATACTAATTAAATGTGAAGGAGAATATGGAATATAATAAATAATTATGTAGTCCAAACACCACTTATTCTTCACTTGCATGGATGCACTGTAAAGGCTGTAATGTGCTGGAACAACTCCAAAGGCAGAAACTCAAGCCAAAATTCACCACGCTCTATTTGCCCATTGCCAATTACCATATTAAATTAAATTGCAATGCACATCGCCTTAATAGTTGCCGAATTCTTTACCAACTCAGTCACAATTTTTCTTGCAGTTGAAAAAGGGCAAATTGGACCTGGGTTGCGACCTTGGGCAAAGGTTTCACACATCCCTACTACTGACTTAGGGAACAGTGCTTTATGCATCAGTGCATACAAATCTCAATATTCCTGACTTCCTATTTTCCTACAGGTCAGACGAACAGCCTAAGAATTTAACATAACCGTTTAAAGGTGCAGTTCCTACTAGGGGCTTTTCACCCCCTAAGAATGTAGGCGAGGATCTCCATAGCTTCCTATTGTCCCGTATAACACAGGGGATTTAAATTTCCATGAAGTACCGGCAGCACCTACAGAGGCGAGTATCTCGGGAAGCAGGGGATACCTGGATCTGAAATTAACACGGTTCAGCTCCAGAGACCCCCTGCTTCCCATTTGAGGGGGGTGAGCAGGATTAACATGGAATGTTTCTTTAACACTAGTAAAGCATGTAGCAGCACCTATTGGTGGAAGTGCTTTCTAGAATAACAATATTCACTATGCTCTGTTATGATTAATGCCAGAAAATAATGTTACACTATTTAAGTCATACCTAAACATCCAGACTCCAAAATAGGACTTGGAGATCAGAGAATACCAAAAATAGATGATAAACGTTCATTGAAGGAAAAAAAAACCCACATCAACTTTTTAATGTATTAACCTCTTAGTACCCCTAAGTGGCCAGCTTGCCAGAGAGCCTAACCATCCTCATGACACCTACTTTCTTCACCCACCCACCCTATCAAACTAACACACCTAACAAGCCGCTGATCTATAGGAATGAGTTACCACCCCATTAGCCAGAGCTGGTTGATTGGGCAGTAGGCCACTGTACAAATACAATTAAATATACCATGAAAACAATATTGAAATTTACATTTTAATGTATATAAAGTAGTCCCTAACACCTTTTTGCCAGTGAGGCTACGTCCTCTCCAGTTGAGTCTAGGTAGCCCCCATTGGCACCAAAGGGGTTAAGGATAACATAAAACCAATTACCACATCCGTGTTGTGCTTCTCCAAGGTCTTCAGGGTCAACGTCCCCCTGTAACTATTTCACTGTGGTAATCTAAAAGACCAATGCCCGACCATAAAAAAGCCCCCCCCCCCCATTATCTCTTAGCATACAGTGCTTCCAGTGCAGCTAGGAATTCTGGGTAATGACATGCAAATGAGCACTCGCAGTGTGTTCACAGAAATGAATAGGTCAGATTGACAGGAAACTTAAACGGCTCTATTGATAAGAAGAATCTTACAGAGTTTATTATAATAATTTTATTTCATATAGCACTTTTCTCCCACTGGTACTCAAAGTGCTTCACAATTACACTATAGAGCGTTGTACTGTACACACAGCACATAGGATTGTTACAGACACCGGCCCTGCCCAGATGAGTTTACAATCTAAGTTGTTGGTGTCTGAGGCACAAGGAGATAAAGTGACTTGCCTATGGTCACAAGGAGCTGACACCGACAAACTCCCTGCCATTTACAGTCAGTGTCTTTACTCATTGAGCCACTCATTCTTCCTATTGTTTATTATTTATGTGTGAAGCACCTAAGTATTCCGCAGCGTGGTACAACAGAGTTATGTATATTACAAAAACAAGCAGTTATATACATGTGAGTACAAAGATGCACAAACATCTAGAGGGAATTATACACAATGGTGAAAGAAGAAAGTAAAGGGGGCTGCTCATTGGAGGATAAGGTGGGGTTCAGGTTAGGATATGGCCCAGTCAGACAGCTGAAGCCATTAAGGAAGGAGATGTTACATAGGGTGGAGATTGGTCCAGCCACACAACCAGTCCCAATGGGGATGGAAGGGGAGGGGAGTTGGATGTTAGAGGTATGGAGAGTAGGCTTCCTTGAAAACTCACCTTTTGAGGGAGTTTTGAAGCATCTGAAAGCTGGGGGAGAGTCTGATGGTGCGTGGTATGGAATTCCAGAGAGGGCGGGCAGCACAGGTGAAGTCTTGAAGGCGGGAGTGAGAGTAAATAATAAGGTGGGGGAAAGGCGGATTTAGTGGGCAAAACATAGGGGGCGTTTAGGTATGCATTTGGGGATGAGGGCTGAGATGCAAGGGAGGGAGGCATCACTGAGAACTTTGGGTTTTAGTTGCATCATGAGTGAGGAAAGTGCTTATATTGGCGATATTTTGGAGGTGGAGATGGTAGGACTTAGGGCCTCATGCAGTAAGCGTCGATTATGTGAAATCGGCAATCTTACCGATTAGTCATGTTATTGGCGATTTTTCCTCTCCGTATGCAGTAAGTGCCGAATACATTCAAAATCAACCCGAAAACAAATCCGCCCACTCTCACGATGATTAGCCGATCACACACAGGTGTATCGGCGTGCGTGGCGGGGTGCTGTTAGGTTGCCCAATCACAAATCTTGCTGAATCAGGCGAAACAAGCATGTATTGGATTGCGCGCCATATTTAAAGGCAACGTGTACTGCTAATCATTCTTTGTGTTGTTGGGAGTGAGAGAGAGAGAGACGCACAGAGCTGGCTGATTGAACATTTGCATATTGACTGAGAGACTTGTTGTGTATTGGGTGAGCTTTGTCCATTGTTGTTTTGTTTACATCTTTGTCTTGTTTTATATGTGGAAGTGTTTCGTGTGATTGGCTGTACATTTATTGTCTGTTTTTTGTGAGTGCTGGAAGTATGCCCGCAAAGCGTGGGAAGAGTGATGCTGGTGGGAGTGGGAGTGCTACTCGTGGGAGTACGCGTCGGAGTGAACGTACTGTTCAGGGGAGTGATGTTGCTGGTGCACCGAGTGGTGTTGCTGGGAGTGGGAGTGCTGTTGCTGGGAGTGGGAGTGCTGTTGCTGGGAGTGGGAGTGCTGTTGCTGGGAGTGGGAGTGCTGTTGCTGGGAGTGGGAGTGCTGTTGCTGGGAGTGGGAGTGCTGTTGCTGGGAGTGGGAGTGCTGTTGCTGGGAGTGGGAGTGCTGGTGCTAGGAGTGGGAGTGCTGGTGCTAGGAGTGGGAGTGCTGGTGCTAGGAGTGGGAGTGCTGGTGCTGTGAGTGCTGCTGGTGGCGCAGTTGCTGATGGGGTGGATGGTGGTGGCGTGCTTGCTGGTGGGCAGCTTTTGGAGGCTCTTCCATTGGAACAAGGAGAGTCCAGTCAGCACCAGCCAAGCTCTGACCCTAAACCTGCTCGGAAGAAACGTGTGGAGAAGCCACGTAATCCTCGCTTCAATGACCAGGAAAATACAGCTCTTGTCACTGGCATTCTGGAGCACTATGACAGTATATATGGACATTTACTAGGTAAGTGTACCTTTACATTTATTATTCAAATACATGTGATCCTAGGTCATCTGAGTTTTGTTCATATGCAAATATGGGTTCAGAATATCTTTCTATGTTAATTAGTCTGGAAACACAGCTTTTTATCATGCCTTACAAGGACAACTAAACACAGGCGGTCAATTTGCCATAACTGCATACAATATGAATGCAAGCTTGCTTACATGTATAGGTTTAGTAGTGAATGCTCATGTGCTTCACATATTACACATAAAACAGCATGTTTGCTATCTCTTGGAACAGCTAGCAGTGTAGGAAACTGGTGCTTCTATTATTATTAATTTACCTCATATATTTTATATGTTTTTCAAGGGCGGACAAGTTCAGCAAGCAGAAAAGAAATGTGGGACACAATAGTCATTGGTGTCAATGCGTGTGGGAATCATGTGAGGGACAAGCGGAATTGTCACAAGAGATTTGATGATATTAGGTCCAAATTGAAAAAGAAAATACAACACCAACGCGTGCATGCTACTGGCACTGGAGGTGGGCCGACACCACAACGTCTCATATTAAGTCCATTGGAGGAGCTGCTTCGGGCAAAATTACTTCCCGTCGTCGTGGAAGGCTTACCTGGTGACCGGGATATTGGAATTTATCCCTCACAATTTCCACCAGGTGAGAAATATTAATGTACTAGGCGTGTCGTTGCTTACAGTTATTTTGCATATTTACACTGCTTTTTATACTGTCTTCACAATATAAGCATACCTGCATCTATATATGTATATGTCTGATTCTGTATATATATATATCTCAAAATAGACATATATGTTGTAGTCCTACTAAAAGCAGTAACTAATATAGCACGTGCCATTGCGTGCTCATTTACATGTGAATTCCCAAAATGCATTGCTGCAGTGGAAGCAATTGATGGTGGGCGAAGATGGGGAACAACAGGGTAGTACACATGTGTAACACATGTTAATGAGAAATTATTACTAGCTACAGGTACAGAACAGAAATATGTATAATATTATTGTGTATTTTATTTATTTTACTCCGACAAACATGACATTACTGCCTATTTTAAGCATGCATCAAATATATTGCATGCAACGGCCTACAAACATCACTTGCACTAACACATCTATAGTTGTTAATGAAAAGGTCCATTTTTGCTTTAAGTCATATACAGACAGCATAATGAGGCACACGTATCATATGTTATGTCATTGTTTTCATAACTTAAAAACTGCACACGACTATTTAGCTCATCTACCATTGTGTTAAAGCAGCTGCAATTAATATCTCATCACAGCATACACTTCAACAGAGGGGGTGGGGTTCAGCACACACACTAATTACAGCCTCATTTTAGGGTCAACTTAGTTCACACCATTTTCACCTGTTTCAAGTAATTGAAAGGTGTGGCTGATTAGGCTTTTTGGGGAAGGGAATACCGTTCTTACAACCTGACTAGCACAACTGAAGTTAATCACACTCATTTGAAAGCTTAACTTTAGCTACTAAATGCCCCAACAACTCATTACTTATCAAAGCGTACGTCACACATTAGTTCACTCATATCTATAGTTGAACTACTATCAACGACACATTATCACACACTGCATGTGTTGTCTTGTTGAGTCACAGCCACATTCAGGTGTGCCACATCTTATATTAATGTACCACACATATCCTCTACCAAAAACAACACTTTTTGCAATATGACCACCTTCATGATAACCATTGTGAATGGTCATCTCATGATAGTTATGTACATTATGATACTGATATCACTACACAACATATGATTTTTATTTACAAATTTAATCTATTTATCCTCACGCATTACTGCAGAAACATAGTATGTTTTATGTTAGGGAACTCAAAAGTTCTAAGTACACAGGCATGTACATTGTTATTACAACTATTTATGTTCACTTTCACACACACATTTTGGGTTAAGGAAATGATGCTGTTAGGTACTCATAAATACAGAACATACAATAACTGTTTGTTCAATATTTACACATGTAAATGTAAAACTTATGTTATTGTTATATATAGTTGCCCCTGAAGGACATGTGTCACCTGAGACGGAACAAGTGTCTTCACCTGGGTCAGCCAGCTCAACACACCTAGAAGGTGAGTGTATCAGTTGGTGGCCATATAATATGTGCTCTTCTATATGTTATGTTGTCATGTTCATTATTTGTTTTGCACATGTTCTTTAAATAGGATTACTTAGTGTCAGTGAAAATGAAGTGTAAGGCAACATGTATTGTGTTAGTGATGTTAACTATCATGTAGGAGTTGTGAGTTTACAGCAAGTTTTCATTCACTCATATTTCATATTTCATACTGAGTCCAAACATTATTCTTAAGTCAAGGTAATTTTTAATGTGAGGTTATAAAACGTATGGAAACATGTTAGTTGTTACTTATGACACAGTAGAATTACATAGTAACACAGCAGAGATTAACATGCCATTTAATAATGTGTACATTTATTTGTAGAACATGATGAAGAGGATTATGATGATGATGATGATGATGATGATGCCGCCGCCGCCATAGACACACAAATACAAGCAAGTGACCATGAAGAGGTTCCAATTGAAACTGTTTTACCGCCAAATCGTCCAGCAAATACCACATACGATGCAATTGTAGCTTCTGAGGGAAAAATTGTGGAAGCAGAAAATCGTCGCCATTCTGACCTGATGACAGTGCTGGAAAGGATGATTGCACTGCAGGAAGAAACAGTTTCACAATTGGCACATCTCCACAGAGTCTTCATTGAAGTGCCTAAACAGTTGCAAAAAATCAACACCTCATTCGAAGCATTAGTTGTTCAGCAAACACAAGCTAATTACTTGAGAATGACTAATGTACCACAATTCAACTTGAACACCTCACAGGCAGGATCTGTTCATGCAGGTCAGTTTTCACCACATGCTTCTGATATTCATTCACCAGGCCCGAATGTTACCGGTCAAGTAGCAGACATTGCTGTGCAGGTTCCTGACGACATCCTACCGCTGCCATCTGTACAAATTCAGC